>NC_079447.1:39887835-40187835 GCF_903798145.1 Danio aesculapii | reverse complement strand
AATAATACTAACCTCTGTTTTTAAATAAACTCACTCACATATTTTCATTTTATTCAGTTTCAAAGTTCAGATTAGTTTATTTCAGGTTGTAGCCCAAGAACTATTTCAAATTTTTCATTTAGTTAAACTTGATGTACTCAAATAATAATAATAATAATAATAATAATAATAATAAATATTTTAGGGTACATATGATGAGAATTATCTTTTGGAAGCTGTTTGGACAGAACTGTGTGTAGGTATAGTGTGTCCACAGTCATATTGGAGTGATATAAAGACAATATAAGTTTTTTTTTTAAGATTTCCTGACGTTAAATAGGACCCAAATCCCAGTGATTTTGAGGCCCATGAACTGCAGTTTTCCCTGCCCACCAAATTGATTGACAGGTGCCATGTTTTTATTATAACATGTATACACATCCACAGAACTTTATTTTTTTTATATAAAACTAGGATTAAAATATGTGTTCCAACTCTCTGTGATTTTATAAGTTTTAAAAGTTTAAAACGTTTGTAATAAAAACAGTAGAATGTAATTCTAAACCACTATAATCACCACAGCTGCAATGTGTCAGTAAACGCTAATATGTATGTGTGTGTGTTCTGCAAACGACATTTGACTTGAATAAACTCCACCACAAATACATCAAATAAACTTACTTAGTATTGTTAAAGGGCACCTATGGTAAAAAAATCTACTTTTCAAGCTGTTTGGACAGACATATGTGCATGTATGGTGTAGACCGTCATATTGGGGTGATATAAGCACACCCAGTGCTTTTTTTTTCAATTTAACAACATAAAAACGGTGGACCAATTGGAGCGGTTTTCAGATCGACCGCAACTTTACGTAGGAGTGTGGTCCCCCCGCCCACCAATATTGATTGACAGGCACGTCATCATATCCTCAGTTTGTTGATTCACGTCTGCCATTTTCAGCGTGAGTCGAAGCGATATCACTAAAGCAACACCCTAGCTCTATTTTTAGATGCAAGGCTCATTGGGCTCAACACAAGACCAATATTCTCCACAATACCGCTCTAATCGGAATTATTGGTTGTATCTTTAGGTAGGTTTGCAAACATGTGTACTTCTCATTGAGTCCACCTTATACTTCAGCCGTTTGCATTTCTCATGATCACAGAAGCTCCCTGTGATCTTAACAAGGTGCTGCTACACCTGACGCTGTGCCATGCATTTTAGAATTCTAAACATAGGTTTCTATCAGGGTACACACAACAGCCCGACGATTCGGGACACTTCATGTTTCTACCGCGCCACAGAGAGTGTCTGGTGTGCCGTGTCGCGGCTTCGAGCGACGCATCCCGTGCCTCAGTCAAAGTTAATTCCAGTGTGCGTGGTTATTAGTCTCGGTGTACAAGCTCGGTACTTGAAACTAGCACACAGTTAGCTGTAAAATTATACAAAGACACAAATGATTTTGTACTCTCTGCTTGGTATGTGTCCGAGTCGTATATGTACGACTGATTGCTGATCCTCTAACTCCTGCTTCTTCTCTCAGTCTGCCTGTCTCTGTTGTAAACGCAGAGCGGGTAAGCTCATGGCTCCGCCCCCTTGTTATGTTGGCAGGAAGCCGAAACTAATCTACATGTGAAGCAACACACCCCTAAATCAGCGAACTGTGAACACGCCCCTAACATGACACTTTTTAACACATTATAATAAAAAAATCTGAATTGTGTTTTGAACTGAACCTAAACTGGCACACTCAGAAGAACCATAATATTAAATCATAAAAAGAGGTAAACTATGTGCCCTTTAACTAATGAGCTGTATTTCAACTTCATCTGTGTCTGTCTCTATCACTGACTGCTGTTTATTTGACGTAACGCATGATGAGAAGCAGACATGCATGTGGTAGCAGTGGGTCGGGGGAAGCAGCTCTTTTGCATTTAAAACCACAGGTTACAAAAACAGCTATACTTTACTCAGACACCAAAATGGGCATATTTTGGAGGCTATAATAAATCATCTGATGGGTATTTTGAGCTAAACGTTACAGCCACATTCTGGCGACACCCAAGGCTTATCTTGTGTAAAAGGGGTAAAATAGGAGCCCATTAATTATATTTGAAAGAAAATAAAGAAATGGTATTGATACTATAATAGTGTACATATACACACACATATATATATATATATATATATATATATATATATATATATATATATATATATATATATATATATATATATATATATATATATATTCTATAAATTTTAAAAAAGTACATTATATAAATGTACATATATAACATGATTAAAGTAAAGAATCACCACACAATGCTGACTAGCATTAACAGAATGTTTTCCCCTACATGCTGTAATAGTACATCTGTTACATTTAAAAAAAACTGGACATACCAAAAAATTTCCAACTGAAAGACTGTTAATATTGCTTTGAGCCTGACCTTAAGCTCATTTGACTGTCTGATTTGTAATCACACTCATGTAGTCGACACATTCATTACGCTGAAGTTTGTGCAGCTCCAGAGTGTGTTGTTTCTCAGTGTAATCTGATTGATTGCCTATTAACAGTTGTGAAGACAAGCGTGATTTACTCCTTCATATGAGAAGTGACAGCTGCTATTTTTCACACTTAATAGTGTCCATTTAGGGTTTAGCACTTGTCCTGTGCCATCCATCCCCTCAAAAGAAATTAATTAAATAAATAACAGTGTCTATTACTTGCCGTTTTCAAATGATTCACTTTCATGACTCCCTGCCTGATACATAGAAGAGTTTTGCTGCAATGCAATCCAGCATTTTGGAAAATTAAGCTCCAACTAGAGCAACGAGCTATGTTTTATTCTATTATTCAATTATATTGGTCACCTTGGTAAATATGTTATTGATCATGTAACCTTTTGACCTTTAGAAAAAATAAGTGGAAGCTTGAGTTTGTTTTGGGACAAGAGTACATGCTTTTTTTCTTAAAACACTGATTTAAGTCACATCAGGTTTTTTTGTAACCCCATGTCCTAACAACATGCTGCATGATAAGATTTGCAGTGATAAGTATTCTGGCTGTTTGCATCAGACGAAACATGACTTAATTTAAATACAGCCATTCAGAAGCACAGACTATGCACTCACTCACAAAATGGTAAGGTTTATAATCCAATTAATACATATTAAACCACTTTAACATTATTAAATGAAGATGCTGAATCACTGATATGTGTTGGTTTTCACTGATTCGCAGTTCTAAAGTTCAATTTCAAACAGTTTATTTTATATTCAAGATCTGAGGTATCTGCTGCTTTCAGCAGTATGGCAATAAATGTGATGTAAAATGGCATTCAAACTCACATTGTTAGCATTTAAGACTGAATAAAGCACATGAGGTATACCTGACATGATCATGTCATCAAGTTTTCTGCTGTTCAGCTGCAAAAGATAGAAACCGTTTGTAAAATAGAAATTCCAACAATTGGATAGGACAAAAACTTCTTTTAACATGAAAATATTCCTTCTATATGCCGTTGCTTTTATTTAGAACATTATATAAATCAGCGTTTAGACTCGATAGTCAGGCACACTCCTGTTGGTCCTCAATCTGGCAACCTGCGCTTGCTTGTGTTTTGATCCAGAAGTGCAATACCTAGATCAACCACTGGGTGTCAAACTTGCATACTGCACCTTTTAGGTTGATTTGGTTAACTAGGCATGTAAGGTTAATTATTCAAATCATTGCACAACAGCGGTTTGTTCTGTAGCCAGTCAACAAATGAAATACCCAAGGGTGCTAATACTATTGACCTTAGAATTCTTTATTAAATATGTTTTTCCTCAATTCCAGCCAAACTAAAAGAAACAAAACTTTTTCCAGGAGAAAAAAAAAAGTGCACAAGGAAATACTGTGAAAAAAATTTACTTTTTCCTATTCATTAATGTTTACTAAAATATTAAAGATAACAATGGCAATATATGGTACAAAATCTCAAATGTTTTGCTCATAGGAATTTATAGAGGTACCAATAATGGTTGCCAATAAATATATATTTGTGAGAAAGCTATTTGAAATAATTTGTTGTCAGTGAGAGTTTGTTAATATGTTGAGCAAAATTTCAAACTGTTTATCAATAAAGACATTTTTTCACAACATTCTTTGCTCTAATTTACTAAGGGTACCAATATTAATGGAGGGTACAGTATTTGCTAAGATCTTGCATTGTGTAACAATGTTTTTCTCATGTCTCTTTCCTTTGTTTGTTTTGTCCCAACAGAGAGTAAGGAGGTGTACAAAAGACAAGTCATGTCTATCACATGTATTGCCATGGGGATCAGCTTTCTAGGCACCCTCTGCATGGCTCTCTACTGCCGGAACAAGTAAGTGGACCTCAGAATTAATCAAAGCGTGAGCTGTTCCCAAGAGCATATCTTTTGAAAGAAGGGCACAATATAACAAGCGAGAGGAAAGAGCGACTGCTATGGAAACCCTGAAACATAATGACTGGAGGTGGGGACATAATTACTTTCTCATAAAGGCACCCACAGTTACTGGCCACCTTTCCAACAAGAATGAATTAAAACATTTTTGGCCAGTGGCATGCTTTCAATGCTGGTGCTTTTTTTTTGCTATTCAGCTTTTACAGACTTGTTTCAAGTATTTAATTGAGACAAATACATTTGATGTCATTATAAGCTCGAGATTTAGATAGGTCCTCTTCAACTCCTCAAAGCTGCCTATTGTCTGTATTTAATAACACATTTGTCAGAAATTACCAAAAACTAGTGCACTGCCTCACTTACGGTCTACTTAGGTGACTAGCTATTACATTTATAATAGTTCCATGCCTTTATATTTTCAGTAAAATTAAGTTTTGTGTAGCAATGATAGCACTGCCAAAATTAGCACCGTTAACAAAATACAAAAAAAAAACAAAAATAAAACATTAAATTAATTACAATATAGTACTGTACCTGAAGGATGCAGGCAATGGAGTTGAGAATCCAAGTGCAGTTTTATTTATCATAATAGTCAGTCAGGCAATGATCAACCACAGGAGCAAATGGGTACATGGAGGAAATCCAGAAGACTTAGTCAAGAAACAGACGAATGGTCAGTACAGGTAGCAGGAAGGATAAACACAGAACAAGGCTAGAAATAGGAAACACCAAATAAAGTTAGGATCAGGAAACACTTCCTAAAGTTACAGGTTAACAAACAAACAACAAGACTCAGCAATGTGTGTGTGTGGGTGAGGTCTATATATAGTCCATGAAATCAGTGGGAATGAACAGCAGCTGTGTGTAAGTGTGTGTCCAAATGACTGTCAGCTATGGCAGGAGTGATTGGTGCAAAGCGTCCTGGTAGTTGAAGTTCATTTGGTGGCTGATAGTTCTCCAGCGATCTGCATTGGCTTAGATTGCTGGTGATCGTGACAAGTATACATGCAAATCTCCACTGTAAAAAAAAAAAAAAGATCAATTAGTCATGTTTTTAGTTCATTGTAACTTATTAAATTAATTTAATCATATTCTAACTTAATTTTACAAGTTGCACAAGCTGATTTAGGTCAGTTTTGATATAAGTTCATTGGACTCAATGGTTAATTTCATTTGGCTTAAAAATTTCAGTCAACCAGAATTTTTTTACAGTGCAGTAATTCACAATAACTCTCAGTAAATGTACATTTTCACTTGCCCAATGCCAAAAGGCACACTTGATGTACTTATGTAATTAAATAGTATTTATTTGTTTAATTTTATTTTGGATTACATGAAGATGATAAAGGTTTCTTTTTTTTTTTTTTTTTTGCTCAGTGCACTTTGAAACCATTTGCACTTTTTCAAAAGCTTGAGTTTTCAGGCCCCCGAAATGCAGGTGTAAATGTTCAGGAAAATGCATAAAAACCCAATGTGACTTTAGACATTGTACTTTCAAAATGTTATCTGGTCGAAACTGTATGTAAAAATATTCTCAAAAATCCTTAATTCCTACCCAAAACACTTTGAACACAGAAAAGAATCAATGATTTCATTGGTTAAAGTCATAGATATTTACTATAGATGTCGCCTACCCTGTTGTTGAAGGAATGCATCAATAGAGCCGCCTTTTTAGTACAGGGTAGCACTTCCCTCCCTGTTAAATTTGATGTAATCCATGTCCTCAAACACCTGCTTTCACTTCTCATCCTAACAGAGGGATTGATTTGTTTGTGAATGAATCCCCATTATGAACGACTCGTTCACTTAGCTGACAATGAAACAATTTTCTAGCACCGCAACATCTTGTTGTAATATTTCATTTACATAGTTTGCTTATTTTATTCAATAGAACTAGCATAAGCCTAGTATTTAGCGTGAGTTGGTGCTACTTTGCCTTATGGTCAGGGTAGTAAGAGACTTTATTATCATCAATACTTGTTTGGCACAAATGTTCGTAACATACAAAAATGTAAAAAAACTAAATCTTTCCTATGAAATGGTTTGCCTTTGTGCTTTGTTTGCTCGTTTCTACACCCGTACACAGTGCTAAAGCCCAAAATATTCACATTGGCTTTGGTCTTGACTAGTGCGGTTGAATGACATTTGTCTTGGGAGCCCTGTTCAAATGTTGGCGGCACTATTGACGCATGCTCAGGGTCCGTATGCGATATCTAGGGTATATATCTATGGGTTAAAGTGGGTGGGAACCATAAAGAACTTGAAATGCTATATTATTTGGAATAATGTTATGTATTAGTTATAACTATTTTAGTTGTTAATTAACTTGAGTATAAAACTTATCAAAATGATTCAGATATTTTAAAATGTAGATATTATTTGAACAATGTGGGTGTTAAAATTAGCGTTTTGTGGGAAAATGAAAAGAATTTCTTTTTGAACAGCTTCCGCGGAGTGCATATGCTGTCTTTCGTAAGCATAAGTATGGAAAGTGAATAATAATAGCTGTCTTGGAGTGAAACTTTGATGGATCTGATCTGTGTGGTTGAGTATATATCCATATTTCACCCATGAGTTGAGTCAAGCATCAAACTGTAAGTCACAGCTCCTGAAGCAAGAAGGGGTGTGTGTGGAACAGCCCAGCCATTTCAATAAAACACATGATACAATGAGCGAGCCAACTGACAGAAGAAAAATCAAACAGTGATGTAGTGACATTTAAGTGCACCAGTAATTATTTTATCTCCCAGGAAAATAACTATGGGCTGTCTTGGCTGTCAGAGCATATTCTTACAGATGATGGGTGATGTGTACGCATGCGAATGAGTCTGCTTGTGTTTGTTTATGTAAATAAATATCCCGAAGCCTGTTGTATTATCTATTCTCATCTAAATATGCTGCACCCTACAGGAGAAGGAGGGAAAAGCTCCAGGCACATTTGAAGGAGAGTCGGAGCCTGAAAAACTACAACCTCAACTCTTCTAGCTTGGCCTGTAAACCCAGTCTTAGGCCTCAGCACGTCCTGCAGCTCCAGAAAGTAGGCACTTCTGATTTTTTTTATACCTTTTATGGTATGTCTGTGTTTAGATAGCATATGCTGTAGATATTCTTGAGCTGGGTTGCATTTATATCTTGCCATCAGCCACAGTTTTTTTTGTTTTGTTTTGTTTGTTTGTTTTTTGACTCAGATAGCCATGAATGTGGTATACGCACACAGACTTTTAATTTTCAGCCAGCCAGTCCCAGGGCTTCCAGTGAACTGTCTTTCCATTATAAAATTGTCACATTTAAAGTGTGATTTCTTTATACAAAAGTGATCTTCACTGCCTGATAGATATATGATATGAAGTGGGTCTCGTACCAGACAAGAAGCACTGCATTAAATTCCATTCCCCTTCGGATGGGGAACTCCAATGCTATGTGGAAACTTCCACTATGGGGATTTCGTCAGAATCCAATCATCTGAAAGAGTATAAAAACGGGCCAATGAAATGCCAATGAGTTGGCAGCGTCAGCGTGCACAGCTGGCGTCAATGACAATCAGTCATGCTATAAAGACGCAGCCAGTGCCATGCTCGACATCCTTTCGCTTTCAGAGCCTTTCACGAAGCTTCTGAGAGAGTCTTTGAGGGTATCTCCAACCTGTGTCTACAGAGAGAGATCGAGAAGCAGCTTCTCCCGGTCCAGAGCGCGTATACGCAGTGGCAGATGGTCGAGCTGGGTATTTCTCCCTTGCCTGGCGTCCTTTGGGTCCGGTCCTCCAAGAGCGGTTTGTATATAGGAAAAAAGCTTTCCTAAAAGAGCAACACGGTCGTGCAGCGCGTCTTTTTCAAGACGTCACTCCGACCGTGCGTTTCTGGATGCGGTGGTTTCCTATCCCCGGATGATGGGCACGAGCACAGCGTTTCATGTCTGGGGGTCCAGCATGTTAATGCGGTGCTCGCGGGCAGTGCATGCCATCACTGATGTCATGTCTGTTGCGCAGTTAAGATCGCGGCTCGCTCTTGCAAAAGAGCCACCCACCCCAGTTGTCCCCCGCACTGCGGTTGGCACTCGGGCAGATCTGAGGGTTTCAGTGAGAGTAAATCCGCCGCCCCCGGGCCGTGGACCTCTCGCTCCTCCACGCGCTCCATCCAAGCTTCAGGTGAAGAGAAGCGCTCCGTCCTTGGATGGTCGCTCTCTCACCTGATGACACCGGGGGTCAGATGTCCATCGCTGCATCGGAGGATGGGCTGTCATTGTCTGATGAGGATGCGAGCCCGCTCGCTCCCTCCCTCCGGGGTGGAGAGCGCGGCGTTAGCATCTAAAAGCAGACGTGATGGCCGTGCTTTCTCGGGCTGCTTCGGCCGTGGGTCTGGTGATGGTTTATCCCCCAGCCCCGCGGCCGGACCGACTAGATGGGTGTATGTGGAGGATATAAGGAGGCAAGACCTTCAAAGCCTCCCGTCCCCTTCTTCCCGGAAGTGCACAGTAAACTCACGCTGTCCTGAGGGCACTTTTTTCTGCCCGATCAGCGTGCGCTTCCATCCTCACCATCCTTGGAGGTTGGGCTGTCAAGGTCTGACGAGGATTCGAACCCGCTCGCTCCCTCCGGGACTTTGAGCGCGGCGTCGAATCCAGAAGCAGACTTTGCGGCTGTGCTTCCCCAGGCTGCTTCGGCCGTGGCTCTGGAGATGGTTTATCCCCCAGCTCCGCGGCCGGACCGATTAGAGGGGTGTGATGTGGAGGATGAAGGCGAGACCTTCTAAGCCTCCCCATCCCCTTCTTCCTGGATGGGCACAGTAGGCTCACGCAGTGTGCTGCGTGCGCCTTCCCCCTCACCATGCACGCTATGGCCACCTACCAGCGCTACCAAGCGCAGGCGCTGGCCCGGCTGCGCGAGGATGGTTCTGACCCAGGACTGAGCATGCGCTCCGCACCGCAACCGACTATGCTCTTACAAAAAAAAAAAAAAAAAAAGTCGGCTGTGTGTGCCCTGGGAAGGACGATGATCACATCCGTGATCCAGGAATGCCACCTCAGGCTAAACCTGGTGATGTGCGTGACGTTGACAAAGTTCGCTTTCTTAACTCACCCATATCCCAGGCTGGCCTGTTCGGCGACACTGGCGGTGAATTCGCCCAGGAATTCACGCCAGTGATAGAGCAGTCGGAGGCGATGGGCGAGGTCTCTATCGGCGGGATTGTATGACCGCTCCCCCCCGCCGAGCCATCCACATCCACTGCTTTTTCGCCGAGGACGCCCGCCCGCAGCTTTGCTTCGCCGCCCCCGCCTGCGCCTCCGGCCACGCGGCTGCGCCGAGCATCGCGCCGGCAACCAGCGTCCCCCGCCCAGGGCGCCGCTAAGTTCGGTAAAACGGACCGCGAAGCGTCCCTGAGGCGGGCCATCTGGGGAGGAGGGAATTTGCTCTTTCCCCGCTGGAGGGCGGGGCACGTTATTTAAAGGCGTAAAAAAAAAAAAAAAAACGCCATCAAAATCCTCAGTGAAAGAGCACTTTTCCCCTCCTCCGGATGTGACAGCCCGAACACTGCCAGTCTGGGACGCTATGCCTTCCAGCTCGCAGGATCGGTGCATTTCGCCAATGGCTCATGGAGCACGAGAGAACGGTCTCCTTTCTCTCCACTCCCAGCCCCTCTCCTGGAGTTTGAGTGCGAGACGAGAACATCTCCTCTCCTGCTCTCCTGTGGGACCCCAGCGCTCCCCGGATGAGCCCACTCACTCCACGCTGCCCCGCCGCTGGCACGTCAGCGATCGTGCGGGTGGGACCATTTGCGGGGGCTCTGCCTGCCTGGTTAGCGCGGGCCAGCCCATCGCAATGGCTCATCCATACGACCAGACTCGGCTATGCGATTCAGTTCGCTAAACGGCCTCCCAGGTTCACGGGCGACCAGGGTCAGTCCTGCGTCCGCCCCTGTCTTGCGAGAGGAGATTGCTGTCCTCCTGGCGAAGGATGCAATCGAGCCGGCCCTCCAGCCGAGATGGAGCGCGGGTTTTACAGCCCGCACTTCATCGTGCCCCAAAAAAAAAAAAAAAAAAAGCGGTGGGCTATGGCTAATCCTATATCTGCACATTTTGAACCGCTGCCTTCACAGGCTGCGCTTCGGAATGCTTACGCAGATGCGCATCACGCGATGCGTTCGTCCTCAGGATTGGTTTGCAGCAATAGATCTGAAGGACGCGTATTTTCATATCTCCACACTTCCACGCCACCGGCAGTTTCTGCGGTTTGCGTTTGAAGGTCGAGCGTGGCAATACACGGTCCTCCCCTTCGGGCTCTCTCTGTCTCCGCGAGTTTTCACCAAGCTCGCGGGGGGTGCCCTCGCGCCCCTTCGGCTCGCCGGCATCCGCACGCTCAATTATTTCGATGACTGGCTGATTTTTAGCCCACTCTCGGGAGCAATTGATTATGCACAGAGACAAGGTGCTCCGGCACCTCCGCCCGTTGGGGTTTCAGGTCAACCGAGAAAAGAGCAAGCTCGCCCCCGTGCAGAGCATCTCCTTTCTCGGGTTGGAGCTGGACTCGATCACTATGGAGGCGCGCCTCTCACGAGAGCGCGCCGAGGTAATGCTGAACTGTCTGAGAGAGTTCGACAGGAAAAAAAGTGGTCCCCCTGAAATTATTTCAGAGGCTCCTGGGGCATATGGCATCCGTAGCCGCGGCCACGCCGCTCGGATTGCTCCATATGAGACCACTACAGCATTGGCTTCACGATCGGGTCCCCAGACGCGCATGGCACGCGGGCCCACACCGAGTGACTGTCACTGCGCTGTGTCACCGCACCCGCACCCCCTGGAAAGGACCCCTCCTTCCTACGGGCCAGTGTGCCCCTAGGTCAGGCGTCCAGGCAGGCTGTCGTTTCGGCAGATGCCTCCAGTATGGGGTGGGGGGGCCGTGTGTAGCGGGCATGCTGCTGCGGACCTGTGGAGGGGAACCCAGCTGCATTGGCATATCAACTGCCTAGAGCTGTTGGCAGTGTTTCTCGCTCTGCGCCGCTTTTTACCGGTGCTGAGGGGGCAACACGTGCTGGTCAGGACGGACAGCATGGCCGCGGTAGCGTATTCCATCCGGATGGGGGGTATACGCTCCCGCTGCATGTCTCAGCTCGCTCGCCGTCTGCTCCTCTGGAGTCATACGCGGCTGAAGTCGCTGCTTGCTATTCACACCCCGGATGGGCTCAACCGTGCGGCCAACAGGCTCTCACGGCAGCTCCTTCCCCGGGAGAATGGCGACTCCACCCCGAGTCATGCGTAAGTATGCACTCCCCCCAGTGAGCCTACTCGCGCAGTTTCTGTGCAAGGTCAGGGAGGACGAGGGGCAGGTCTTGCTAGTTGCGCCCCTGGCCCAACCGGACCTGGATATCAGAACTCTCCCTCCTCGCGACGCCCCCCCTGGCGAGTCCCTTTGAGAGAGGACCTACTCTCTCAGGGACAGGGCACCATCTGGCACCCTCGCTTAGTTCTGTGGAACCTCCACGTGGGGTCCATAAGACGCGACGAGGAAGACTTAGGTAACCTACCGGTGGCGGTGGTTAATACCATCACTCAGGCTAGTGCACCCTCTACGAGGCATGCCTACGCCCTGGAGTGGAGTCTATTCACTGAGTGGTGCGCTTCTCGCCGAGAAGACCCCCGATCTTGCCAGATCAGTGTTGTGCTTTCTTTCCTTCAGGACAGGTGGAGCGAAGGCTGTCGCGCTCCACACTGAGGGTTTACGTGGCCACCATCTCCGCTCATCAGGATGCGTGGATGGCGGCACCGTGGGGAGGCATAACCTCATCATCCAGTTCCTCAGAGGTGCGAGGCGGATGTTTTCCCCCGCCCCCCTCTCATACCCTCTTGAGATCTCGCGGTAGTGCTACGAGCCTACGTGGGGATCCCTTCGAACCACTCGACTCAGTATCCTTGAGATTTCTGTCCTTGAAGACAGCTCTGCTGGTCGTGTTGGCATCGGTTAAGAGGGTTAGGTACCTGGAGGCATTTTCGGTCAGTGACTCGTGCCTAGAATTCGGGCCGGCCTACTCTCACGTTGTCCTGAGACCCCGGCCCGGCTATGTGCCCAAGGTTCCTACCACGCCGTTTAACAATCAGGTAGTGAGCCTGCAAGCGCTGCCCGCGGAGGAGGCAGACCCAGCCCTTTCATTGTTGTGTCCTGTTCGCGCTTTGCGAATATATGTGGACCACACTCAGAGCCTTAGATCCTCTGACCAGCTCTTTGTCCATTACAGTGGTCGGCAGATGGGAAGTGCCGTATCTAAACAGAGGTTGGCCCACTGGGTAGTGGATGCCATCTCCCTCGCCTTTGGGCCAGGGTGAGCCGTGTCCCCCGGGGGTGAGAGCGCACTCCATTACGGAGCATCGCATCCTCCTGGGCGTTAGCACGCGGCGCCTCTCTGACAGACATTTGTAGAGCTACGGGTTGGGTGACACCCAATACATTTGCAAGGTTACAATCTGCGAGTGGAGCCGGTTTCCTCAAGGGTATTAGGCAACCCTTGGTGATTGAGGAAACGATTCGGTTGAGGTGTCGAAACACGCTTGCTGCGCCACTCTCCCTAACCCGGAGATACGTGCGCTTTTTCAGCTTTGTCAGTTTAGTTCCCCATTTCTTTGGCGAACCCTGCAGAGTTCCTCCGAGGCCCCCAGCACCTGACTCAGCGGAGGAGTCAGGTGTTGGCCCGTTACGTTGTCGGCATGCCCGCTGGTCAGCCCGCGTTCTGGGTATAGGTGCCTGCTATGTGTGATCCCCGCTGGCGATCCCATACGTTCACACAGCCACGGTATAGTCCCCCCCTTCTAGGGCAGGCTCGTGTCTTCCCTCCCCGCTAACCATCCTTATGCTAGGACCCCCCCATCTCTGGGCTGGTCCATAGATTGTCACCAGGTCTCCCCTCTGGGTAGCAGGTGAGCTCCGCAGCGTCCTCCCTATCGGGACTGAACGCTTTCCCAACGTACTGTCGTATCAAAACCTTTTTACAGGGTTATTGCGACTCCCCGAAAAATATAACCGTTTCTGAACAGGTAAGTGAGGGCCAGGGGACACGTTGGAAGACTGTGTCTCGGGGTGTTGTAGGTGCGCTTGCTCTACTGCGTGGCACACCCTTCGCCAGGGGCGCAGTAAGGTTCTTTCGTTGTGGCGTTTTCCATAGATTTCCCCATAGTGGAAGTTTCCACATAGCATTGGAGTTCCCCATCCGAAGGGGAACGCTACGGTTACTAAAGTAACCCTTCGTTCCCCGAGGGGGGGAACGGAAATGCTATGTTCCTTCGCCACAACGATTGTCCCTTAGCTGTTGAGCGTGAAAGTCTCTTCAGCTAGAAAAGGATGTCGAGCATGGCACTGGCTGCGTCTTTATAGCATGACTGATTGTCATTGACGCCAGCTGTGCACGCTGACGCTGCCAACTCATTGGCATTTCATTGGCCCGTTTTTATACTCTTTCAGATGATTGGATTCTGACGAAATCCCCATAGTGGAAGTTTCCACATAGCATTTCCGTTCCCCCCCTCGGGGAACGAAGGGTTACTTTAGTAACCGTAGCGTTTTCCCCTGCCATGTCTTTAAAATATGACAATTTATTTTACCCCAGTATTAGTGGAGTTTCTGCACTTGCTTGCTGGTACTGACGCAGATACCGCTTACACAGTTTTTCATCAAATTTTTACGATTAAACAAATAAATGGATGCTAAACTCTATTTAACTGAATGTTTTTAATGACATTACAACACCATTGCTGTAAAAGGAACCTGAAATTCAAAATAGTCACATTAAGCTTTCATCGGAAGCTTACCATTGGCTGAAAAACACTTGCTGTGCATAAAGCTTATTGATAGTTCATTAGGCGATTGATTAAAAATACTAAAATATTACTTTATGGTTGAATATTTCATGTGAAATAAATGTGTCAATTCGTAAGCTAGCCATTCAACATATCAGCTTAGCTGGCTAACTTAGCATAACCTGCACAAATATTTAATTGTACATTTTGTGTGACCCAACACGGAAGAGCAAATTGTGTGTAAAACCAGGAAGGACTGTTCTGATTCTAGATATCTGATTTGATGTGCATGATGGGTTATTAGTATTGTTTTATTAATTTTCACACAAGGGATTTCGTTAAAATATTTTCAACACATTCATTTGTTGATTTTGTTCATTTTTAAAGTTGAATGACTAAAACAATGGTTCTCAGCTAGTTATGCTTAAAATTATTTGAAAGAATTCCATTATGCTCTTTTAAATTGTAATGGATATTTTAGGTAGTCCCTGAATATGTCTATGAAGTTTCAGCAAAATTACCCCATGGACCGTTTTGAAGTGCATTTATTAAGAGGAACCAAAATGACTGTTTAGTGTATATCTTTATATTTTATTCAGCTGATATCCTCCATTTTCAAAAAAGAACAATGCCTTTAGAGCTTGAGCTTCACTTATTCTAGCAACAACAACCAAATATTTGCATATGATTCAAAGTCTTGTCAGTTTAAACTCTTATATACTGTATATATTTGTTTTTCTGAGTGTACAGGCATTAAGCATATGCACAGAAAGTGAGCTGTCAGACTCACTTTACATTCTATCTTCTGTTTTTTGTTCACTATCAAATACATAGAAGGTTATGTAAACACACAAACATGCATATGGACTTAAGCGTACACGCACACACGCACACACACACACACGCACACGCACACACACACACACAAACACACACACACACACACACACACACACACACACACACACACACACACACACACACACACACACACACACACACACACACACACACACACACACACAATAAAACAAAATGTTGGTTATATCTATGCATGTGTGTATCAAGCGACAACCTCCTGCTCTCCCTCGTGAAACAAATACAGAAGTAACTGAAACTGCAATTCGTCTTAATAGTCCTGGCTCCATAATAGAGCAAATTTCTATTGACCCCACCTTTAAAATGGCCAACAGAAAAAAAGCGGTGTTTACAGCCTGGTATAAAGAACGATTTTGGTTCATATAGCTAATATTACCATTCATGACAACTGTGAGGGGGATGATTTTTTTTAACTCATCTGTTTCCTTTATATTAGGTTATATTAAGTCTGCATAATTAAGGGCATGGCCACTTGAATGATACCTAGGTCTCGCTGGTCGCCATCACCTCAGCTGATTCCAGCTGATTAGCAACTGAACTCGGCATATACATCATATTTTCGATGTATATGCAGTACATAGTCACACAGTACACAGTCAGTTGCTTTTTGGAAATATTTCTTACAATTATCAGATGATATGGCATGCTGTATGCACGTTATTGTGCTCAGAAACCCGTCACGTTGCCTCCGTTTCCCAGGTGAGTGAAATTATATACTTGTATACCATATATATATATATATATATATAAATGTTTTTTTTTTAATTAAGATAATTCATATTTTTCTTTAGACCTGTAATGCACTCCAGAATCTGTCAGGCTGATTAGCTGTAGGATCTAGAACAGTCATCTGAAACATTATATAGTATTATGCCTGGATTTCATCAACAGCCTTGCATTTACAAACGCAGACTATACTTGAACGCAGACTATACTTGAAGTATTTGGAAGTAATTTACATTTTCCTCCTGTAGAAAAACATCATAAGAACAATGTTTAGTGACTCAATGTACTGTTTTACAACAGTGTTTTTCAATGTCTAAACACTTTATTGATATAGTATACCACCAAGCACATGTGGTCAGAACACAGGTAATAAACACAGGAATAAACACAGGTCGCAGGTAATAAAGTATTTAGCAAACTGCTAGCAGGCATCTGTAGCTCTGCTCACGCTCTGCCTATTTGCCCTTGTTTGGTGTTCCCAGGGCAGTACGATGACGCGCGAACAAAGTGGTGACGGTTGGACACGCTTACTGGTAGCTTCTTTTGGGTTCCTTAGAAACCTATGGGTGACGTCACGGATACTCCATTCATATGTTTTACACTTCATGGTGTGTTTCTGTAACAGTGTGTCTGTTGAAAAAAAAGTTTTTGTTTTTAAATAAATTTTTATTACATGAAAGATTATTGAAAATGATTTATATGGATGTATAATTTGTTAGTAAAGGGAAATATTTGTCTGAAATACAACTATTTGAAATTCTGTAATCTTGACTGATCAAGAAAATTGTTCAAATTAAGTTCTTAGCAATTCACAATACTATTCTGAAATTAAGTTTTGATATATTTATGGTAGGACATTTACAAAGTATCTTCATGAAACATAATCTTCACCTAATATTCTAATGATTTTTGGCATAAAAATAAATCAATAATTTTGACTCGGGTGCCACGGTGGCGCAGTGAGTAGCATGATCGCCTCACAGCAAGAAGGTTGCTGATTCGAGCCCCAGCTGGGTCAGTTGACTTTTCTGTGTGTTTCTGTAAGTTTTGCATGTTGGCGTGGGTTTCCTCCGGGTGCTCCTGTTTCCCCCCACAGTCTAAAGACATGTGCTATAGGTGAATTGAATAAGCTAAATTGTCCGTAGTGTATGTGTATGAATGAGAGTGTATGGGTGTTTCCCAGTCTTGGGTTGTGGCGGAAGGGCATCCGCTGTGTAAAACATATATTATATAAGTTGGTGGTTCATCCTGCTGTGGCAACCCCTGATTAATAAAGGCACTAAGCCAAAAAGAAAATGAATGAATTAATTAATTTGAACTCATACAGTGTATTTTTAGGCTATTGACAAAAATATTCCCATGCAACATAAGACCTTTTTCTTATCTCATAAGATTTTGTCACCAGGGTAAATTGTTACAGTTTAGTTTAATTTTACAGTTTATTTTTAGGTAAGGGCATTCAAATTGTCAGACAAAAATTGATTAGAAGTGAGAACAGATGACGCTTTACAGCGCTTGGCTCATTGTAACAAGGCTCTGTCACGGCTATTCAGGCTGTGTGAGTCTCAGAGGACAGCCTCACTAATAATGCTAGTCATGCTAGTCCATCATTGATGGTTTGTGATTACTGCATCATTCTGTCTTTCCAGCACAGATGCCAGTCCAGTGTCTTACACAATGTAGACCATCTCTCTGCATTCTGTGTGAAGATTTAGTTAATATTCATCCCTTTCTCAATCGCTCCAACTAGCAGATCCATCACAGATAAGCCGATACAGGCTATTTGCATGGCAAACGCAGTGGTAATTTGAATGTCACTCAAACTCAGTGTGATGTATAATCGCTACAGCAATGAGACACTGTCACAAGACGTCCAAGCGCAAGCCAAATCCAGCTTTTGACACATGATGTTTAGTGTTTTTCTTTGAGTAATTATCTGAATTGCAGTGAATATAGGATGAAGTGAAGGCCCGTATTGATTAGAGAAACCACTGGTAGTAATGTCTGTGAAACTTAGAAGATTATTAAATGTTTAAAGTTAGCCATAACCTTATATATAACACCACTGACTGAACGTTCAGCCTAACAAACATTATTAATACAGATAATAAGCTGGTGTTTGCCATGCAAATGTGCATTATTTGTTGACTATCATGGGTGTGAAATATTCATTTCAAACAGCTGTCATTATAGGATGAGCAAGAAGCATAATTCACAGCTCTATGAACCCTGTGACATGTAGCACACTTACAAAGAAACTCCTCACTGACATGGCATTTAAAACAATTACCATCTAGCATGGGACACGTCATACAGATTTTATAATCCTGAACTAGGTGATGGTTTTGCATGTCATTATGGCTAAATTAAAATATCCATTACACTAGCATCCCCTCCAGACAGCACTTCTCAGAAAGCAGCATGTGTTCAGCCTCATGCAACTCTGTTGAAAGCAGATGCGTCAATAACCTTTGAACATAGACATGTGTTAAATCCCAATGAGTTTATTATTGACTATACATCCCATATATTGGACCATGTTAGCTCATGCTGTGAGGAACTCTCTCTTACAGCTTTCATATGTGCCATTACGTTGTCTGAGGTGGTCTCCGCAATGCAATTTTGAAATAATCTTCGGTAGTGCAGTTTTATTATGTAGTCTCAATTTTCAGCTCTTTTGTACAGCACTCTTTCCCCCAAATATGATCATTATCTTTCTTAATAACATTTTGGCATGTGTAAACATCACATTTGCTGGCCTCGTGTGATGCATTTGCTATTCTAAGATTTCAATATCTGTATGCTGAACTTAATTTGATAAAAGTTTAAGTAGTTTGTTGCGTGTGTGGTCCAAAAATTCGAGAGCTTTTAGTGAATTACCCATTGGCATGTTTTGTTTTGTTTTGCTTTGCTTTGCTTTGCTTTGCTTTATTTGTTTTGTTTTGCTTTGCTTTTTTCATTTTTGCTGTGTTAATATTAATTATGATTAAATGATATTTATTTTTATTGAAATGTTCATATTTCATGCTTTTTCCCTTTATTATTATTATTTTTTTTTTATAATTAGTCTTAATTTATTTTATGCTAGCACAAGATTTGGTAGGACAGAAAATATCCTCATTATAACTGTAATATTTTTCCTAGTGCTAGTTAAGCAAAAAATGTTTGTTGGCAAGGCAATCGACCCTTCGCTAAGCCCCGCCCTCCTTAGTTACTGTTGTTACGCCTGTCAAGCTTTCGTGCCTGGAACATCTATTACAGTATGCGCCGGTGTCAGACATTGCCAGGGATATAATGAGTCATTTTTGGCGAACAGGTGAGAATTCCGAGAAAGTATGTTCATGACACAACAGGCAACCGATTAGAAAATAATTTAATCAAAATTTAAGCTAGGTTAGCCTAGCCTCCTCATGCGTTGACCAATCTTAGTTCATATACAGCAGGATAGGTGACATTTTAAAATAATCTAATAATAACAAATTAAACCGTGATTTATCTTCTCTTCTTTTTTTTTTTTATTTTTTTTTTTTGCCAAAAAACGTTACTAACCGTCGAGGTAACACGTATGGACAGTGCTTCTACATTATTCATTTATAGAAAGAGCAGCCAGAAAGGGGAAATCGATGTATTTGTGCCGAATATTAGCATCATTGACTCACAACAGTATTTAGTACCTATAACTGTCAGTATGTTTGTGTGCTTTTTATACTGTTTCTATTCTAATTTGCAGTTAAGTGGAAAAAATAAATACGTTGAAATGCAAGTCAAAGTATAAATAGCAAAAGTGAACAAATAGATTTTCCCTATTCTAGCAAATATTAATCAGACACCAAATATAAAAGCAGACACTTACCCGGTATAATGCTGTCACCAGTGACTAAATCTCTAAAAGACCGACGAAAACATGAGTGAATTGTAGCTCTGACATGGGCATGAGGGTTATAAATGACTGAAAAACAGCTGTGGGTAAAGTATATTGATTCCAAGTGCTCAGATTGTGGTCACATCTCGGTTTTGTTCTGTTGATATGTCATTTTAAATATTCGTTTAAATTCGTTTAAATAAAAAAGAAAAAGTCAGCTGGGAAACATAACCTGCTTTGTATTTTTGTAGGAAACACAGTTTAGATCTATTTAAGGTAAGATGTGTGTGAGTTATTGCCGTCTATCACTGAATGTGTCAGGAATCTCAAAAGCTATTGGCCGATAATCACATTTAAAGACTCAATCGGTACTTGTCAATCTGGCCGATCTCATAAACTGATCACAGATTTGTTTGTTTTTGAGATCACAAACAGACATAGCCGGCCCTCCCTATAAGCGAACTAAGTGGCTGCTTAGGGCCCCGGTGCCACAAGGGGACCCCCACAACCTGCTAGTGGTGCATTTATTTGCATTTTACAATTATCTTCATTGACAGTGCTTTAGTACTTAAATATTTATAAATTTTCACTGAAAATAAAATTAAAAAATCACATTTTTATTAAAGTTTAATTTTTGCATTTAATCACTTATTGCCCAGTGTCGTTTCATTGCAGTGCTTTTGCTTTTGGAATTTACAAAAAATAAACCTAAACCTTGAATTTTTTTATAGAATCTTCAGTCTGTTTGCCAAATTAATGTGTTTTAAACACTCCAGAAGGATGCTAAGTAAGAATCACTGGTCCTTTATTAATTCTTCATTTTTGAAGCTGATAGTTGACAAAAACAGTGCTGTTTTAAAATGTCCAAGTCATTCAGAGAGTTATTAAGTAGAAGAAATCAAGCTTTACTTTTCTGTTTCATTAATTGTATTTAATAAGCAATATAATCATTGTGGCAATACTATTCAATGTATTTCAATGACAATACTCCACTATTTAGAGCAAGGCAGGGCCCCTAAATTATTCTACTTAGGGTCCCCAAATGTACATGGCCGGCCCTACAAACAAAGGGAAGATGCATGTGCGCTCCCATATATTATACATAGCCTGCAGCATCCACAACATGCGAGGAGGTAAAAGATGCATGGGGCATGTGCGATCGATGCACTCAATCACAACTGCTAAAATATATTCTGATGCAAAGCAACCTGTTTATACAATGTATTGGATTGTACTCGTGTGAGTGATGCAAGTGCAGCCACTGCATATCCAGTGTTGCTGCTGTGACGCGAGCAGAGCGACCGCCCCTATCTAGTGTCTCATCCAACCTTACGACCTCTCTCGGATATTCATATCGACTCTGTGATCCCAAAAGAATTAGTTAAAATACCCAGAAATCATGGTGACAAGAGTGAATCAGCAAGACAACAGATCGCTAGAGGCACATATAGTGATGTCTTAAGCATTATGTTTCTCAGGTTAAATAATTAGAGCAGTAAAGATACGTCTTGTACTATACAGAAGGTTATAGGCCTATTTCTTTTTAGTAAGGAAGTATTAGATTTATAGGTGTGCATTTTAACATCTTATGCAATATTTCCAAATTGCATTGTTTGCCATTTTTCTTACCGATTTTCAAATCTGTGTTTTGTTATTTTCTATGGCGGTTCATTCACTGTGGTGACCCCTGATAAAAAAGGGACTAAGCTGAAGTAAAATGAATGAATTAATTATTTTCTGTAAAGCTGCTTCTGGCATGTTCACACCTAACTGGTTATAAGACACGTGTTTAAGGTGTTATATGCTGCATCCTTCATGTATTCTCTTAGGTAAGGCAAGATCTTCCCTTAAGGTTCATACTTTGAAGGAAAATGTGCTTGAAGCATTTTAAAGCTTGAAGCATTAGAATCAGTACTCAATATCGGCCCATCATCTCGCTATTTGGTATCGGCTGCAAAAATCTCGATTGGAGCATCCTAACAAAACATATGTATTAATTTTGCTATGGGTAATTTGCTAATTTATTAAGTAATATTTTAAAATATTTAGAATGTTGCTTTATACTAATGCAATATCATTTTGAACATTTTATAATGAACGTATTACAGTAAAAACATAAACAATCCCATTTATAACACAATGGAGTTCAATACAGAATTTGAGCTTCTCCTGTCTTTGCCTTAATTTGCTCGCAGATGTCTTATGCATTGTCAAGTGACAGTATTTACATTTTAAAAGTCAGATTTATTTACAACATTTAATTTTAGTTGGCTTGTTTGTAATTCAGCAATAAAACAAAGAAACAAACGTTTACATTAAATTCGAATCGTCGATATCTGTCTAAGCCATTCGCCCCAACCACCTCCCCATCATTCGCCCTCTCTTCAGATGGGATGGCGGGCCAAATCAAAGGTTATCTTGGGCCAACTTTGGCCCGCAGGCCCTACTTTGGGCATCTCAGTTTTAGACACTACATGACAAATCAGTCAAACTAATTATTATGTTGAAGTATTTAATTAAAAGGATTTAATGTACATAAGAGTGTTTGTGTGCAAGTTTGTTTCTTTGTTTATTTTTATTTTTTTCCTTTATTGTTTTTATTTAGCTAGTTATTTTAGTTGTATTACTGTTTAAAAACTACAATTAAATAATTTAAACAAATTGTCATTTTAAGGTTAAATCGGGACTGATGTTGGTAAAGAAATATGTCAATCAAAGCATAAAAAAATACTAATTGTAATGTGACAATAATTTTTTGATGAAAACATTTTTGACCTCTGTAGATATGCTGCATGAGCAAAGTTGTTTTTAGATATTTATGTAGATAATGGCAATATATAAAATTGTAATATGTTAGGTCTTTTTTGTTTTTTTCTAAATATTAAGACATTTTGGCTGAATTCACCTGGTTAATTTAACAGCTAAGTAGCGCATTCATGCATGTTTGTTTAAAAGCTTTTTTTCTGGAAATGTAGGTGGCTGTGCTTTGGAAAAGAAGGAAAATGCATCTTCAAAGACAAGCTTTCAAAAGACTTCGGATGAAGTCATTTTCGATTGCCTGAACAGGTTTTTTTGAGGGTGGTCAAAGTGCATCTCTAAGGAAAAAGAAATTGACTGCTTCAGTAATGATAGGCTTCTAGCTTTTCTAATACTAGTTACCAATGTGATAAAGGGTTGACCTTAAATTCAGAAATTACCATTTCTATCCTTGAATGAATCAGACAGCTTTTTCAAACCTGTTTGAGGAAATGATTTTTAAGATTTGCTGTAGTGAGTCAGTGAATCATAAATCAGCATATACGTATCTTACTTGTGCCAGAATATGTTTGTGTTTGGAAAATGTTTTTTAAATCTTACAATGGCTACAGAATATATTATAACCATCTTAGCTCACCGTATTCCATACCTTTTTCCTCAGCATTAGTCATCACTTTCTGCTCCAGTTTTATTTCTTCTCTTTCTATTGCTCTCTCTTCAATGCTTTTGCAATGCTTTTACTTTTTCTCTCTAGCGGGGTATTTTAAATAGCACATGTATTGTCACAATTCATAAACATATGCAAATTTGTTTAATGTGAAAAGAAAGGAGGCTATAAATTAACAGAAAACAATAACATAATGTAACTGCTTAAATGTCAGCAATACTGTAAAAATCAAAGTTAAAGAACAACCCATAATCTTAAAAATTTTAAGGTGATTGCTTAGTCATATGTAAATCATCCTACCAGTAATAAAATAGCTGATTTTTAAACATATTTCACAAGTTGCACATTTTGAAGACTGAAGCACAGTATACAAATTAACTAGAGGCAATCCTATTAACTATCTAACAAATGGAATTTAACCTGCAACCTTTGCAAGATGGCGAGCCTGTCTAAAGTGACTGAAACTCTCCAACAGCAGATTGTCCAGATGAAGACCAAATGGATAATCCTTATAGAAATTGGCCAAATCTGTGATTTCTAGAATATGACAACTTTATATTGCCACTAACTCATTTAAGTCCCCCAAAAAGGCAGGTCATCAACAGAAAGACAAAATAATTAGACTGAAAGTCTCCAGGGACCAAAACTTTCATCAGTAGAATCAAAATGCTGGACTAAAGGTCCCGGTATACTTCAAATTAGGCATGGGATGGCAACCGTTTTCAAGGTATGCATTTTGGAAAAGTCAAGGTTTTAAAACCGGTAAAATGTTCTTTGTTTAAAGTTTTTTCGACAACAGTATCTCCAGCAGAAAAGATATCTAAAAATGCCATTTTAAACTGTAATAAATTCAGTGTTTTTAAAACTAATGAAGACAGCAGAAGTCTGTGATTTATTTTAATTATACTGTATAGGCTGACATGTTTACTGTTACAAATTATTTTCTATGTTCCTTAAAATAAAATATGTTGTGTTCAAAGGGGAAAAAAGTTCTTATTTTTTTACCCAGACATTTAAATAGAATATATTTTAGAGCAATAATCACAATACTGTGAAACCGTGAAACGGTTATCATACCGTCAGAATCTTATACCAGTCCATGCCTACTTCAGATGAAGTTATTTTTCATTCTTTTTTTGAAGGCAAAAAGAAGTTTGAAAAGGCAGAGTGAAGATATACTGTTTCCAAACGTTTTGGCACCCTCACAGTGTTGTAGGCGGGGTTTTAAATGTGTCATGCTGCTTGAATGTACTTCTAAACATAACAACAATGTAAGAGCAGAGCAGTTTAATAAACATCTGGCAAACAGCCTTCTATGCTAGAAGCACCACAGCAGAACATCACATTGCTTTATATTTACTGTGGACAGACACTGAATTGAACAATGTTCAGAACTTTATTAGATGTGGTGTGACACAGTTTTGCTTCTCGACTGGTGTGAGAAACCCTCCAAGTCTTTCCATGAGCGATCGTACATGTGCGAATAAACCTGTAACTGCTCTGCTACTCGACCCTCCAGTGTATATATGTTGCAAACTTGGTGTTGTTGCGCTGAATCAACGACAATCAAAGAATCAAAGTCAAAGAAGGTGGAGTTCCACAACACACTCATAGATGCTTGGTCATCACTGACCAATGGTATAGCTTAAAGTTGTTCAGGACCAAAACAAACTTTCAACACAGATTACTTTGGTGAGCTGTTTCTAATTGTCAAAAAAACTCAAAAAAACTTTGTTTCAGCCAGATTTTGTTAAATATGATGTAACTTTTTTATTAATTTGAAGTATACCGGGGTCTTAACCTTTACTGAGGAGCATGTTGTTTGATCAGAGAACTGGTACAAAGTTCAAGCAAGCTGTGTTTATTTGGGTAAAATGGGAGATATTATTCTCTTCTTCATCAAATGGAGAAATAATAAAGCGATGATAAAGTGTCTTTGTTTAGGGCAGGGGTTCTCAATGTCTACGTTAAAAGGTCCAAATCTGAATTTTTATTAAGGTCAAAGGTCCAGACCAATTTAATTTACATAACTTGTTTTTAATAAACATCCATATCATGCATCACAAGTCAACAATATTTATATTTCTTTAAAAAAAGTGGCATTTGCATTCAAAACACATTAAATACTGGATTAAATACTAAATGTGGCAAAACCACTAATATAAGTGCTAAAATATAATTTTTGCACAAAACACAACAAAAGGTAGGCCAAAAAGACTCTCTGGATGCAGCCATGATGATGCAAGCTAAGATTAAATGCACTCAATGGAGCTAGTGACGTCACTGTGGGGGGTAGGGTTAGGTGTGGGCAATAATAGTGGGCTCAGATTGCAACTTCACGAGGTCTTTATCCAGACCCATCCCCCAAAAAAGGTGGAAAATACAAAACATGTGTAATGAAAACTTTAGGTGTTGTAGTTTTGCGGTCTGTATTTTGTGGATTCTGCCGTTCAAATTGTCCGTGTTTCGTTTCAACATGGCGTTTCCCATTTCCACTGTTTCAAACCCCAATTGTCTCTTTACAAATCAAGCAGAATGACTTTGTGTTGGCTTGTGGCAAAATAAACACATACTTATCTGTCCATTCAACTTGAATTAGTCCGCTCGATCACATGAAGCCTTGCAGTATCAATGGATGTCATGACAACAGAGTCACGCAGGAATATTTTGAATATTTTGCCTTCAAATTTATTTCGGCTCGTATTTTTTCTTTTACAAAAATACAAAAAACTAAACAGTTAATTTGCAAGGTTTGTGCATTTATCAATGAAGAAAATCCACAATTTGAATTCTTTACGTATGGTCTTGCAATACGAAATGGAGTCGAGTCCAGATTGAATACCTTTGTGGTCCTGATCCAGACTGAAGAATGAATGCAAATGTTTATCATGTTATGAACCTTCAGAATCATGTGGTTCCTTCCCTGCATTCATCACGTAATCAGCCAGTAATTGTCATGCAGGACAATGAAGCAATTAGCCCCATCACACAACAAAAAGTCTACACAGTGTGTTGAAGCTAAAAACGTTGAAATAATGAAATGACCAGTTCAGAGCCTTAAACTAAACCTGATTGAAAGTCTTTGAATATTTGTTGGTGACAAAGTTATGGGTAATAAGCCCACTAGAGTCAATGAACTGTGGAAGAGACTGGAGATGATCAAGATCACAGCAGACCAGTGTGAGAAACTAGTGGCTACAGGTGAGCTGATGTTATTCAAAGCAAGGGCATGTAGAATTCCTACTCAATTTTGGCAACTGTCACCTTCTAAAGTTTTAGCGATAATCTTTTTCCCTCTACAAACATTGTTGTTCTCCAATTTAGATCACAACAATATCCACAAAATAAAGGGTTTTTGTTAAAGTCCCTTGGTTAGTTTTTAAACTGATCTGCTAATGTAGTAAAACAACAGCTAAAATTCCTTCAGTATTTGAAAGATGAAATGACTTTTTTTGTTGTTTATCAATTCTCTCGTTTTGATCTCCTCTGTATATCAAAATCTAAAGTTATAACTAACTAACTTTTGTTGAGAAATAAAAGAAAAAGGTTTATGTAAGTGTTTTTAAACACACAACTCACTTCAAACATAATCAAATTGCCTGCGGCGTTGTGTGTGGGCTACATTTCACATATGTATTGTCAGCTATCTTCAGGGTTTAAAAAATGTCAAGCTGACTGCATATGTCATTTCTTTGTCAAGGCAGTGTCAATATTTCAGAAACACAAGGCATTTCCTCCAAGCTTCTGTTTTATTACGATGAATAAAGTCCTGTAGGCTGGGATGTTACATGATGCATTCAAATCATAATGTAAAGACGCTCCCAGTCATCATTTGCAAAAAAGAAAATAACGAGTTACTAAATTATGCGCATAAGCTGCACATTTTTAAGTAATTTGCAATGAAGTTTCTACACATCTGTAGCTCAAACAGTCTCTAACCACTGGATTGGATCCCCAAGGAATCCATGAACTGATAAAATGTGTACTTTGAGTTCAGTGTTAGTCACTCTACTGTAGGAAAAGGCATCAGCCAAAAGCATAAATGTAAATGGAGGAAAGAAAAAGGAGAAATGTGGTACTTTCTGCACTGCACGTATTGTTCCCACACAAGAGGAAGCCATTGGGACATTGCTTAGATTTACATAGTTCTGAAAGTGCTATATTATCCAATTAGAGTGACTCTAGTGCCCTTCTCTGATCTCCCATCAGCCATCGGTTCTCATCGCTCGCTTCTATTCCACTCGACTCTGTGGAGTGAAGGTGGACTCGTGGAGGAGATTAAGTATCTCTCTGACATTTAGATCATTGTGTGCATTCTGCCCAAAGCAGAAATGGGTTTTTATGGGGAAGTCTTTCAAGGTGTGAAATTTAAATTGGATTTGTCTGCTGGTTCCACAGAGGTCTGTAGGATTATCTGAACATCAGTGGAACCTGGACACATCTTTGTCAAATCCAAAGTGTTGAAGTGTAGTGTACAGAAGCCTGAGCTCAGCTTGCAATGCTGCATACGCTGCCAACTGTGAATTAAAATGCATTGAGTAAATTTTGACAAGACCCACAGATAACAATATGATATTTAACATCTGTCTTCCTTTGTTATGTCTTTTACAGTTTTATAAACCCACAAGGTCCACGCCACCACATGGAGGTGCCATTCGAGAGCCCAGTTTTGCTCCAAGTAATGCTGACTCTACCAACCCACAGGGCTCAATGACAGGAAAACACCCTAGGTAAAATTTGCTATGAGAATCATTACAGCAAAGACTGTCTATTCATGAATAGTTTTTTTTTTATGTCTCATAACTTCATGCGGATTTAATAGAATTGCATGACATTTTTGACAATGGTTATTGTAATAATACAATGCAAAGTCTGCAACTATCTGTAAAAAGCACTGAGGGGAGAAATTTTACTGAATTGTTAGGAAAATTATATTATTTAAAATTTGTAAGACATACATTAACATTCATTTCTGTTATAGCAAGATAAGCATTACATTGAGATATTACAAATCCAAATTTGACTGTATATGTAAACCAGTGAATGTGAAATTTATCTGCAAACTGCTTTTTATAGTCAGTTCTCTGGTGTAATAAAATATGGATTTCATGTTTTGTTCTTCCGATAGATTCCATTTGCTATTGTCAAGTTTGGGAACAGTTAATGGTTTTGCTCCCCAAGATTGCAGTTATTTGACCAAAAAATACAGTAAATTATTAATAGAATGAAAAAATATTATATATCATAATATAAAACAGCAGCTTATTAGATATTTTCCACTTCCATTATGTTTCTTACATTGGCTTGAATTAATAATATAAACATAATATAAAAAAAAAAAAAAAAATTAAAGTATAGTTTTCTTAAAAGCAGGGTTCGACAATAAGGATGGATCAATATGCGTGCAAATGTGGTCTTAGAATTGAAAAAGCAGCATGGCTGGCAAAAATAATTGAGTTCACGCAAGCAAAAAAAGGCAGATAAATACCGATCGGTCGCGCGCACAGGTGATGTGTTGCACGTGACTGTTTAAAAAGCGTGTACGCTCCCATTTTGTTGCAACCATGCCTGAAAGCGCAACTGGTGCGATTAGTTATCTTCGAAATAGACTGGATAAAAATAAAAAGCCATGCTCGCGGACCCACAGTCCTGCTGCTTTCAAGAGCTCCAGATTTATTTAATTATTTATTTAAAAAAAAAAATTTGTAAGCAGCAGCAGTTGCTTTCACTTTAAACATTCTTTGAACAGATTATTAATGGGCCTAACGTTAACCGTGTGCACAGTTGCTTACAGTTATTTTTGTTAATATGGTTTAATTATCATTGTTGTTACAATAACATTGCTTTAATTGGAGGTTAACTTCTCATTTATTTGTAGTTAACTGACAATATGAGACCTATTTTTCTTGTAAATTGTTTTGTTTTTTAATAAAGGTTTTGTTGAATAAAAAGTACCCATATACAGCTATATTTTGCTTGTTTTGACACATTATTTAAAATGTGTGGTAGAGAAATAATTATTTATTTATTTTTGGTGTGGTCACAGATACATTTGGTAAACCCTTAATTTTGAGCCCTGAAAAGTCTTGTCAAATTAAAACTAATAGCAATGTGACACTATGAAACCATAACCCATTTGCATTGCAAAGTATTTTTATATTGTTGCTTTTGTTAAAGTAACTGAAATAACACATCACAGTAACTTGCTTTGAAAACTGGCGACACTACAAATCAGAACAATGTCCAAAGCGTACTGCATTTGGAATGGAGTGTGAATGAAGAGAACACATTCACCAATGCTCTTTAGTAACTATTGACACTACCTTGGCATGGATCAATACATAAAAGAAAAGATGTTAAGTTCATTTACCTTGAGCATACGTTCTTAGTTCTGTAGGAAATGAAGGATAACAAATTGCTTAATCAACAGAATGCACTTCTCACAATTTATTTCATGATTTGGAAAAAGAAAATATAATGTGAAAATATCATTCTCTGGAGACCTTTTGCAATTATAAAACTGGTGACCTGGTCGTAGCATTTTAAGTTGTCGTTTGAAGGATACCAAGATATCAGCAATCCGAGTGGGAATGGGAAGATGATTCCACCAGTGTGGAACATTGAATGAAAAGGTTTTGGAAAGTGACTTATAGTCTCTCTGTGATGGCATCAGAAGGCAGTGCTTACACCCCAACTGGAGGCTCCTGGAGGGGTGTAGACCTTCAGCAGCAGGTGGAGAAAACATGGTGCAGTGCCAGTGGCTGTTCTGTAAGCAAGCATCAGTGATTTGAACTTGATTCGAGCTTCAATCGGTAACCAATGCAGAGAGATAAAGAGAGGTGTACATGGGCTCTCGTTGGCGCATTGAAGGCCAGATGAGCTGCAGAGTTCTAGATCATCTGTAGAGGCTTGAGAGTGCAGGATGGGAGACCTATTTTTTTTAAATGTGAATTGTTTTGTTTTTTAAATAAAGGTTTTGTTGAATAAAAAGTACCCATATACATCTATATTTTGCTTGTTTTGACACATTATTTAAAATTTGTGGCTAAGACATAATTATTTACTTATTTTTGGTGTGGTCACAGATAAATTTGGTAAACCCTTAATTTTGAGCCCAGAAAAGTCATGTCAAATGAAAACTAATAGCAATGACCAGCTAGATGTAAGAGGCTAAATTATTATATGCATTTGTTTACATGACAAAACATGTATTTTTGACTCAAGAAGGTCCATACTGACTCCAAAGGCAGATACTGATAAGATCAGGGCCTGGTATGTGGACTTTGGGGGTTTTACGATGTGGTCACATGTTGATTGGTCAGTTTGAATGTCTCAGCATTTTGGGCTTTAGTCACATGGTCAAGAAAGATACAAAATAGGTGGTAAAATGCTGCTCTGGCTCTTTTCTTTTCCTGGCCTGTCTTTCCTGGTCTGCTTTCCTCCTCTGCTCCTCTCCTCCTCTGAATCTTCTCTGACTCTACTGTAATCAGGCTAACTTCTGGGCCTGCTCTCTTTGTCTCTCTCTCCCTCCCCCTGTGTCTCTCCTTCTACCTCTGGTAACTTTAATTTGATATTTAAGCTGGGTACAATTTATATCATATGTTTTATCATTTCATATTTGATCATTTTATACAGTTATTTTGTTATTAATTCAGTTGTAACCATAGAGAGTTATTGTCATTAAATCATCTCATTTTCAAGTATTCGTGAATTACTTTTGATTTAACATCAACACTTAACTCTTCCATATTGCAATACAATACAATCACATAATATCAATGCTCTCCCACATTTATAGCTATTAATACTGCCCATTCGGCAGAACTACAGTTCGAACTGCTGTGGGTTTTAGAACCCAATCTTACAAAGAGCATTAAAATAAAAATTTTAAATCAGAATAAATCTATTTTATAGTTATTTTAGTTATTTAATCTAGTTATTTTAGTTATAAAAATGTAATAATAACAGATAAAACCTGGACACTGAAACCAGTTTTATAAACACATTAACTAAAAGTTGTAAATCAGATAATAAATCTGATATAATAATATATCTCATATATAATATATCTATATAAAAATAATATGGTTTTATTTGTGTCTGTTTACACAATAATAAGTTTAAATGTGCTATGAGGGTTAATTTTAATAATTACAAAACTGTGATCCCTGAAAAAAATAGATAAAATAGGCAGCATGGTCAGAAACATTTTTCCTCCCACAGCTTATATGAAATCAATTAAAATGGAGGTCATTTGTCGTTTCAGGATTTAATAGATTACTAGGTTTTTCCAAATTCACTCATTTATTCAAATGCATTGTGATGTGAGCGATCTATTGTTTTAAATGGTGGCTCAGGGGAGCTGTGGTTTTGTGAAGGGTGGTCTTTTGCTGGCAGAGACACAAATCCTTTCAGCCTTCTTTAATCCTCATGCTTTTTTCTTCAATCGAAACGTTAAGCCCTGATTCCACTCTCTGTTTTTGTTTGTAGCAGCAGCAGCACGTATGAGGTTATATTTTGGTGAAGATTTTGTAATTTGTTTGCAAACAGTCTATGCTTTGCAGTCCATGTCTTCAAACGATCATCACAATTGAACTGATTGCTCTTGACTGAGGGTAAGGAAGGATTTAAATATGCAGTGAATTATTGCTCTGCTGGAGACTCATCTAAAACCGAGTATGAATTCCTTCTCGGGCTGTTTTTTACCAAATAGCCAAATATGTGCCTCTTACCGCCAGCAGTCTGATAGGTCAATTAATCTCTATGTTAATGTGGCCCCATTCAGTGGAAACGTATGTACAACATCTCCCTGTAGTTTGCCTTAGCGGTATCACATAAATATCTAATTGGGAACAAGATGAGTCATTGGTAATGTGCTCCATTTTTTCATGGTAGAGGAAATATATCTAGCCATGTATTTTTATTTTTTTCTGTAGTCTACAGGTGTGTAGACGAACGGCTGCATTCATGAGGGTTGTTTATTCCCTGTGTTTTTACGAGAACATGCACTGCTTTGTGAAACACTCAGCACAGCAGATGGAGACAGAGAGAAAGTGGGGATCTTATTGCAGTAACAATGTGATGGACTGGGGTTTGAAAATCTGTGCAGAAATAGGACTGAGTGGAGCTGCTTTGCTTTGTTCTGAATCGTGTTCAATTTTAAAGATTTTAATAATTTGTTTGTTGGCCACACTTTACAATAATACTTCATTAGTTAATGTTAATTATTGTATTTACTAACAAGAACTATTAATTAATAATTCTTGTGCAGCATTTATTAATCATAGTTCAACATTTACTAATCCATTATTATCATTCAAATTCATGCTTGCTAACATTAGTAAATGCACTGTGAGTTGAAAGAAATACTATAATAAATGTATTGTCCATGTTTTGTCCACATTAACTACTACACAATTATTATTATTATTATTATTATTATTATTATTATTATTATTATTATTATTATTATTATTGGTTATATCATTGCCATACAAGCAGTAATTAAACCAAATTATTAAATAAAATAAGTTAAACATTAAATACTTTAGTTATAATCTTTATTTTAACATACATGTTCTGTTCTGTTCTATTGTTAACATTGATTCATTAATTTTTGTCCCATTATATATATATATACATATATATATATATATATATATATATATATATATATATATATATATATATATATATATATATATATATATATATATATATATATCAAGGCTCTCAATGAGTATCCTAACAACTTAATATTAAGTGTAAAATATATGTATTATTATTATTATTATTATTATTATTATTATTATTATTATTATTATTATTATTATAAACATTTAATTATTAAATTGCTAATATTAGTTGTAGTTAGTACTAGTAGTATTATTTATTACAATTTTCATGCTTTATAATAATTTTAATATGTTTTTATCCAAATTAATTTATTTAAATAAATAATTATTATTCATTCATTTTCTTTTCGGCTAAGTCCCTTCAGTAATCTGGGGTCGCCATAGAGTAATGAACTGCCAACTTATCCAGCATATGTTTTACGCAGTGGATGCTCTTCCAGCTGCAACCCAACACTGGGAAACATCCATACACACTCATTCACACACATACACTACGGACAATTTAGCTTACCCAATTCACCTATAGTGCATGTGTTTGAACTGTGGGGGAAACCGGAGTACCTGGAGGAAACCCACGCCAACACTGGGAGAACGCCAATCTCCACATACAAATTCCAACTGATCCAGCCGAGGCTTGAACCAGTGACCATTCTGCTGTGAGGCGACAGCGCTACCCACTGCGCCACCGTGTTGCCATAAAAAAAGTTATGTTAAATATCCCAGTATTTATTTATGTATATGGTCAAGGCTCATTGATTATCCTAATAACTTAATATTAAATGTAAAATGTATTTGATTATTTATTTATTGTTACTATTTTAAACATTTAATTATTAAATTACTAATATTAGCTGTAGTTGTAGTTCAGGGGTGCCCAAACTTTTTCTAATAAAGGGCCAAAACCAAACTTGATTGAAGCTAATCAAAGCTAACAAATATCACAATTTTTATGTTATATAATGTGTTTAATATGTTTTTATCTAAATGCATTTATTTAAATCAATTATTATTATTATTATTATTATTATTATTATTATTATTATTATTGTTATTAATATTATTATTATTATGATGATGATGTTGATGATGATGATCTAAATTTTAATATGTTCTACTGGCCTAGGCAGTCGTGTAATAAACAATAAACAACAGTAAACATGCATTAATTAAATTTGTAATAAATTAAAGCAAAAGTAAATAGAAAAATAAATGTTAAAAAGAAAAATCTTTATTTTATTTAATTTTTTATGTTGTTTCACAGGAGTAGCTCCCTCTCTCATAGTCCAGATCAGAGGTGTCGCTCTGCTCTTCGGCCTGCCTCCCGCAGAACCCCGCCCATAACCAGAGGATGCCTGAATGCCATTGGTGGATCCAGAGACTCTGGCCCCGCCTACCAACATCTACAGGAAGTAGACAGTTCAGAGAGGGAGTCAGTGAGAAGGTTCGTTAACAACATTAATTTGCTACAGGTCAATGAACTTCACACTAATTATTTAATGCTCGCTCACAGTCCTGCCCCAGTGGATTAAACTCCAGTCTGTGACTCTCTGAGGGATGAGATGCATTAATGCTATGAAAATTGCATGCATAAAGCATTTTTGGGTAATGGTGGTGTCCATGTGAGTCAGTTCTGGTAGGTGACTTTCTGCCCCTTTTAGGAGTCCTCTGTCTGCTTCTTCTCTCCTCTGATTTATGAGCCAATCTGTAGTTTTAAACAACAGCTTCTGCCACAAAACCCCCAAGGCAGAGACTGTTCTTACACTTAGTCTTTGTCATTTCATCTGTTTCACCTACTGCATCTTAGATCTCAGTTTTATCCTATTTAATAGCTAAAGTTTTATTTAATTTTTTGTTTTCCTCTTAAGTGCAGTGTTTCCTGCATCAACGCTCCCTTGATGCTGAATGTATAACCTCCACCAATAATATTTATTATCATAGTAAAAGTAATCAAACTGCAAGCTTTAAATGAGCACACGCACTCAAAAAATAACTTTTGCTGTTTGTTTAGTTGAAGCAACATAATTCTTAAGTTTTTTTTTGACAACTTAATTGTTTTATGTTTAATCCACTTAAATTAGCAAAAACAATTAAAGTAACTTAATCAAATTTGTGTGTGGGGAACCCAGCATTTTTTTTACAGTGCAGGGTTTGTAGAATGTTTAGTCAATGTCAATTTTATTTATATAGCACTATTAAACACAACCAGAGGTTGACCAATGTGCTGCACAATACACATCACAACAAAGAAAAAATATAAAATTATGGCTAAAACCGACAGTTTTCATTGATAAAATGCTAAATCAAAGAGGTAAGTTTTCAACCTAGATTAAAAAACAGACAGAGATGAAACAGATTCAATACATAGGAGCAGAACATTCCACAACCTAGGACCAGCTATTGCGAAGGCACGGTCACCAACCAGGGACCGACCAGGCTGATGCTCAATCAACATGTCTGACAGACAGGAAAGTGCCAGGCCATTTATCGATTTAAAAACCAAGAGAATATATTTAAAATTGACACGGTAGAACAAAAGAGATACGTGATACGCAAAGTGCGTAAAGCTAGTGTAATGTGGTCATGTTTTTTGGTACCTGTTAAAAGCCTTAATTGTAAATGGGATAAGGTTTTCTGACTAATCCCAAAGTATAGTGAGCTACAATAGTCCAATCAAGTGGTAATAAAAGCATGAATTATTTTTATTTTTTTTATTTTCTAGATAGAATAGATTTGACTGTTTTTAAAAGTCAATGCTTAAATAAGCAGGATTTAACCACTGCATTTTTATCTGTTTGTCAAAGCTCAAGCCATCACCCAGAATAACACCCAGATTTTTTACTCAGGGCTTCATTGAAAAACTTTTTCAAGATTAACTATCAGTGCTCTAGAAGAGTTTGACGGGCCGAAAAAAAGTGATTTCAGCCTTACTCTCATTAAAATCTAGAAAGTTCAAAGATAACCAGGCTTTCACATCTGTCAAGCATAGCATAAGACTCTCTAGCCCACTTGAACTTGGATTTAAAGGCAGGTAGATTTGGGTTATGCAATCAAAATTTTATATGAAGTGATATAAAAACATACATGCAATAAATCAGTGTAGACACATTCATGAACCAATGAAATGTAATGATTAGTTTTTAGAATGCATCATGGGAGATCATTTGTATGAACTGGACTTTTTTGTCTGATTCACAAATGAGTAAATCTTAGGAACACGTCCTGATTCGTGACCAAATAAGTAATTTGAGCTGTTTTTTTTATTAACTTTCTGTGGACAGATTTATGATCAAATAGTTTGTATGAACTTGCTATTTTTATGAACCCTTTGACTTTTCCAGGTTTCTCAGTAGCGAAAGGCGTCATGGTTGGGTAAACTTAAAGCGCAGTGAATGGGAGAGTACAACAATTAATGTTTTTACAACACTATTTGCTGAAATAATAAAAGAAAAACTTCACGATGGGGTAATCAAGACTTTCAGAAAAGGAAAAAAATTGTGTGAGATTGGCAGCAAGAGGAGAGAATAACATCAAACTTACCCTCAACCCCATAAGCAAAACTGGATTGTTGCATAAAAGACGTGCGAATAAAGCAGCGTTTCCATCCAATGAGTTAAAGCGAACAAAATCGCAACTTCCTGATTAACTGCCACCAAATATCAACAGTAAAAACGCAATTTGCTGTGGTAGGAGAAGCTGCACAAATCTTTGCTTCATTTGATAAATGACTTGCGCCTCAGAAGGCAATCCTGACATGCAGTGAACGCACCGTGGTGTTTGAAAGTGTGAGACGCGGAGCACAGATGCTCTTGATTCTGGAGGTATTTAATAATATAATAACACTATTATTGAAACGCTTAAGGTGTTTTACAATGATCAAAACAACATTTCAGGTGTTTTACAGTGTGCTCAGCCTGCCGGTTTTTCCATTCGCTCATATTTTCATCATCACATGATCTCTTATAACAAAATCACATGACTTTTTTTAATGCACATGCTGGAACTTGTTCAGTAAAAATGTTTCCATCACAGTTTATGTGCATTTTTTCACAGTTTATGCGTATCTTGGCGTTTTCATCAACCGTTTTTTTTTTGCGCATCTCCAAAATGTGCATATAAGTAGGTAGATGAAAATGTAGCTCATGTCTCAAATCATTATAAAGCACTTGTTAGAGAGAGAAAAAGAGACAGAAAGCAAGAGAATGTCAGATAGAGTAGCTCTAAAAGCAATGTCTTCCTGTGTCATTGTTTTTGTTGTGGAATTTCATGCAATTGCTTTGGAGTGTGTCTGAAAGATTTTCAATAAACTCACTCATGATGTGTGTGTGTGCTCATAAGATCTTATTACCATCAGAATTCTTTGTGCACATTTAGTTAGTTAGTTTGTTCGTTTGTTAGCAAATTATTGAGTACCATGAGCAGGGTCGTGCAGAGACCTTTCGAGGGGCAAGTGCTCAAAGTGACCCGGAATTGGGTGGGTGGAGTGTGTTGTGTTTGGGACGGTCGTGAAATGAAGAGCCGGGGGGATTGACAAGTGAAGAGCGGGAGGGGTTTGGAAGTTTGGAAGTTTGGGGGGGGTTGGATGATTGAGAGCTGAAGAGTGGGGGGATTGGGGTGGAGGTAATAATCGAGAGCTGGAGAGCAGAGGGGGGGTTGGGGGGTGGTATGTAGGGGTCTGTTTGTTGTTAAAAATCGAGTCATGAAGGGGTGAGTGAAGAGCGGGGGGGGGGGGGGTGTTGTTGGTGATTGGACAATCGCGAAGTGACTAGCAGGGGGCACTTTCATTCATTTTGAGGGGGCATTTTTTCTTTTTTCTCCAAGAGAAAAAAGGGCAGGTGCACCCAAAGCACCTATAGCATGTTTACCCAATTCACCTATAGCAGGGGTCTCAAACTCAAATTGCCGGGGGGCTATATCAGTGACTGACAACTCATAGGAGGGCCGTTTTCAAGCACAAGAAAAAAGTGGAGACCTTATGTAATTGATGCATTCACACAATCTTGCCCAGAGTATATGCAGTCAAAGCTCTTTCTTTTAGTTTGTTATTGTACATATTGAAGGGGTAGTTTAAATTGTTATATAATACTACACTTTAATAATAGGCATAATAATTATTATTATTATTCTGTCCCAATCAATTGTTGCTTAACCAAAAGTTTAACAGACTTTACGGCAATTAAAAAAATATGTTACTATTTTGTAAAACTACAACAAAGAGGGGGAAAGTAAGTATATATATATATATATATATATATATATATATATATATATATATATATATATATATATATATATATATATATATATATATATATATATTATTATTATTCACTTTTACTTTAACAAGTTCAATTCCAATTCAGCCAGCAGTCAAATTACTAATTCACTTTTTTTATACAAATCTTAATGCATATGAAGACAATCTAATAAATGAGACCATTTGAATCAAATATTAGCAAAATTATCATATTTACACCACCATCATAACGTGTAAGTCATGGAGATGTGTTTGTACAAAAAAATACAAGTCGTATAAACTTTAATCAAATGACCCTTGTATTTTTTTTTAAATAGAGCTTTAGTAAAACTAGAGCACTTACGGACATATATTTCAACGTTTAAATCAGCCTCAGAAATAATCTGCATGTACCTTAATCTCAACCACACGCTGATAGAAACCGAAAGTAATCCGAACATAGAGTACAGTACTTTAAATGTCCAGTTGGTGGGGGGTCAAAACCACAAGTGACTATGTGTGACTACACAACAATGATAGTGATTTTAAAATATATGTTTTGGGGGCCGAATCTAGTCCTATTTTCGACGTCAGTCACGGAGAGGGAGAACAAACTTCACAGAGAATTCCAACTAGCCCAGCTAGGACTTGAACCATCGACCTTCTTGCTATAAGGCAACAGTGCTAACCACTGAGCCACCGTGCCGCCCTAAATTAAAAAATATAAAAGTTTAATAGACGATTATAGAAATGTAGAATCACTTCTAAAAGATTACGAATAATTTGTTCAAGAGTCAGACCTAAGCATTCACCAATAGGGGTATGTCACTGACAAAGTTTCTTTTATAGCATGTTAAAATACATTACCCAGAGTATATCTTTAATGTCTTTGTGTACGTGCCATAAAACCCGTTTTATAATTTCTCCCAGGTTTTCAGTTGCGAGCGTATGCCTTTGTCTCTGAGTGCGGGAGCAACAAGCGGGCTTGTCTGAGCTCCGTTATTGAAGTTCTGTATGCAGGCATGACTCACTGAGACAGGAGGACACTGGGGAGAGCTGCCTTTTCCAGGAGCAGCACGGCTAATAAAAACCACACTGTCATAGCCAATTAAACAGCCAGTGATATATCAATGCAATGGCCAGTCCTGGATGAGTTGGCTAGAATGGGAAAGTCATCAACTCGCACACAAACTATAGGCTATCCTGGCCTAGTTGGGGCTCATTTGGAATACGAGAAGGCTTTGTAGTGCGGAAGACTCCACCTCGCCTTAAATTCTCCAACAGGGTCTCAGTACTGACCTATTTCCAGCCTTCCACCCTGCATAAGAATATTCCTCTGCCGGAAAGAGCTCGGTTTCCATAGAGACTGGCTGGGAAACGGGACAGGAGAGAGTGGGAGCGAGACAGGAGAGGAGTGACAGAAAAAAAGAGGCAGGGAGGAAGAGACAGAGATAGAACTGTTTTGCATATGACAGCAGAAAAAAAACTCTTGGCCGTTTCATTCCTTCCGTCGCAGAAAGCTTGCTGTTATCTTGCTGAAATGACTTAAGCATGGAAGGGATTTAATATGGTGGTATTGTTCTGAGCACTTTTAGATAGAAAGGCTCAGGTCAGTCCCCCTGTGGGTTGTCTGGATTCTCTTGAGTTGCGTGCTTAAAGTGTATTGACAATACCTAAAATTGCTTGCTCATATCAAGTCCTGCTGTTATGTGGGATTTAATTCTGAGAGTAACAACATTGCATCCTATGCCTCCTATCAACAACACGGTTCATTTGTAAGTGGCTTTCTAAAGCCTGACCTCATCAGCGGCATGTTTGTCAAATACAAGTGTTTTCTCATTAAAGTGTTTTCAGTATTTGCTTTCAGACGGCGATGCTATTATACAGGACAACAGCATACATTCTGCTACAGTGACACCCTTTGTGCTGTTTTCTCTTCAGTCTAATTTATTTAATGCATCTATCTGAAATTGTTACATGATATGGTAAGAACAGCACAGTTGCATGGAAAACAGTTATAAATCATAATTTGCACTGAGCGCTGCAGCAGTATCGTTTCCTTTAGCTGCTAATTCTGAAAAGTGATTGGTCCATCTTGCTTATGCTTTTACAATTAAAATGGCAGGAAATTATCTTTACTTAAAAGAGTGAGTGTTAGATGCACTTATGTAAGCAGACTGCCAATCATCTCTCTTTCAATCTGGCACACTCTAATCTGATTGTCTGACTGCGGTTAAAGGCAGTATTTTATAATAGGGTGCTTTTTCACACACATGAATGCCTTCATGAATTTGAGTAAGCACATCTGTACTGTCATTCTCAATAAAATGGGTACATCTAGAAATCTAACAATGATTATTGTATTGTATGATACAGAACAATATAATATTTAGTTGTTGGGTAAAAAAAACAATCTAGTAGAATTGTATGCAGAAAAGATACTTCAACACGCGTCATAATTATGACCTGTGAAATTATAATTACATAGTTCCCAGGAGGACTTGAATGCACCAGCAGAAATGTGTGCTTATCATTGGTCCAAATTCATATAGCAGGCTGGATTGGCTACCAACACTTGGTCTTGCTTGCCTGAAATGGCTGCATTGCAGATATGGCCACTGAGTGAACTTCAGTTAAATTCAGTTTTATTCTATGCACTCAGTAGAATGTTAACTATCCGCAATGGACCCAGATATTCTGCTTTGTTATCAGAGTTACACCTGTAATATATATACAGCAACTGTGTGTGTGTGTGTGTGTGTGTGAATATATACATGTATATATGTATGTATGTGTATATATGTATGTATATATATAGCCCCCCTGAATTATTAGTTTCCCTGTTTATTTTTTTCCCCAATTTCTGTTTAACGAAGAGATTTCTTCAACACGTTTCTAAACTTAATAGTTGTAATAACAAATTTTTAATAACTAATTTATTTTATCTTTGCCATGATGACAGTACATAATATTTTACTAGATATTTTTCAAGACAAATTTACACAGCTTAAAGTGACATTTAAAGGCTTAACTAGGTTAATTAGGCTAACTAGGCAGCTTAGGGGAATTAGGGAAATTATTGTATAATGATGGTTTGTTCTGTAGACTATCGAAAAAATATATAGCCTAAAGGGGCTAATAATTTTGACCTTAAAATGTTTTTTAAAAATAAAAACTACTTTTATTCTAGCCGAAATAAAGCAAATAAAACTTTCTCCAGAAGAAAAAATATTATCAGACATACTGTGAGAATGTTCCGTGCTGAAAATTTTATAATTCTGACTTCAACTATTTTTATATATATATATATATATATATATATATATATATATATATATATATATATATATATATATATATATATATATATATATATATATACTTTATTGCACAGACAGGTAAAATACAGAACAAACACAACAGAGAACAACATATTGTCTGCATTTGTGTTTTGTTTGTTTTTTTAGGCCTAAGTGAACCTAATACTATCCAAAGTTACGTACCCACACCTACGCATAAACCCCTCGGGAGGAATCAGAGTCAAATGAGAAAATATACAGACTCTCTTATACAGATACAGAATAAACAATGAGACTATATATTAAAGTATATGGTCCATAAATGTGAAAAAAGGAAAAAAGGAAAGGAAATAGCCTAAACACAATTCAGGGAGAACACTCACACAACCAGATGACACAGCTTCTACTGTATAAGTTTTATAGAATTTGTCAGTAGAGCCCTGAATGCAATATTTAACCTTTTCTAGAGAAAGAATGGACATGAGATCTATTAACCAGCTATTAAGAGGGAAAGGAGTTGTACACTTCCAATGAAGCAAAATGCGTCTTCTCGTGACCACTGAAACAAATGCAATAACATTGGATTGTTGTTTAGAGAGAATAGAAGGTAACATATATATATATATATACCTTGGTGCTATGTGTCGACGCACATAAATATTTTGTTTTAATTACAAATGCAGTCACATAGTCTATAGTCTATTTTATCATTTGTTCTAGGGCTGCACAATATATCGTTTCAGCATCTATATCGCACTGTGATCATTCGCATTGCAAACGCAATGTTGAGCCTGAGATTGTATAATGACCTTAAAAACACCCAGGCATAATGCATTGTACCATTTGTAATTTTACCAACGATTAATTTTATTGAATTATTTTTACCATACAGTTACTGTACTTGAATACTGTTAGACTCAGAAAATGATAAAACACTTTTTCAATTGTATCTTTTTCTTGATTTTCATACCAGTCGATCTAACATTAGAAATTCTTTACAAATAGAGATTTTCTGGTAAAACTGTAATTATATTGCAATATCGCAAAATAAAAAAAATATCACAATGCTAGAATTTTCCAATATCGTGCAACCCTAATTTGTTCCATAGTCTAAATTATAATTTTCCTATTATGGTTTATTGAATTTATTTGGAAATTCACACCACTAAATGATAGTCAGACAGTTTGTTCCAGAATGAGTTACAGTGTGGATCAGACCTTTTGTCATGTAGTCAAAGGTTTAGAGACAGTATGTATGTCTAGTGGAGAGATGGAGAGAGGGTCACTAGAGACGTGCTCAGCAGGAGATCCTCAGTAGAGAGTGCTTCATTAAAATCACATTTTTAGCCTTGTTCGAGAGAGCTCTCTTTTAGTTGTTGATTTTGAGGATTGCAGTAAATGATCAAATTAAATTGAATCATGCTCTCTAAGCTTAAGCAAAATCTCTCAAACTCTGACTAAATCCTCGCATCTTTAACTGTTTCAGTCTTGATATCTTAGGATGGATAATGCACAGCCTGCTGAAACACTTGACATTTTTGTCATATCTTCTGTTTTTTTTTGTGGAAAATAGAATCAGACAATTTTTCTCCCCTTGATTGAGGCTTAGCTCTGACTCGGTCGTTATCAGAAAAAGCAGTGCTTGGTTAAATATTGATGCCATGAGAGAAGCCATTCTTTGTCAGGGATTATGAATTATTACACAAAGATAATGAATCAGGGGAACAATGCCGATTGCTCCTAAATTGAGAGATTAGTTTACCAAAGGTCTTGTTGGATGGAAATTGTGCTTTCATCCCCTTTAAAAGAATTTTGCATGCAAATCGTCAGAAGATTAACTTAAGAATGACTGCCATGGGGAACAGCAAGTTTTGAATCAGGAAACCAGCTAAAGCCCAGCTGAACTGCATGATTATGTGTCAGAGAAGACACTGGGCTACCAGCCAGACCGAACAAATGATGAATAGCTGAAAACCTGAGATACATGAATGAGTAGTTTTTGTTTGTTCCATCAACACATGAGGGTATCAACATAGGGGGAGAAAAAAACTTCAACACAAGCTCATTCTGAAAAACATAGTGCTATTAACATTTCTGGAGATTGCAAATTATGCAGCCAGAAGTAATTATGGCTGCATTTCATCTTTAAAGTGAACAATACGAATCAGTATGATGCTGTTCCTTTTCGTGCTTACCAGCTGACTGCTTACCTTTGTATGGATGGCTTTCCCGCTGTTACCGGTTTGTCCAGTTAGCTCACCATGTACACCTGCGAACTTAAGATGCACAGAGGACTTGAACACAACGATGGGGTTTAGGTCTGCCGAAGAATGATTTCAGAAATTGGGTAAGACAAAAAAGCAGAGCCAAAAAACAAAATAAACAAGTAATTAACAGGGTGTGATAAATGTGATAAAATCTGAAAAATTGGTAAAAAATCTGTATTTTCTTTTTCTGGATTGCTTATTTAAACTGTCGATTGGGTTTAGGGAAGGGGCTGGGCGGGTCAATCTGTGCTTTTGAAAACAATATTGGCTGGGTTTAGGGAAGGAGTGTGGATTGGTTCATCGGTCAGTCAGTCAGTCGGTCAGTCAGTCGACAGCAGCCTCTGGTGGATTCACACAAAAAGAGCAGGCGCAAATGGCAAAAATTTGAGATTACAAAAAGCATACACAGCGGTCTTTGGTGGATTCGCGAAAACAAAAATGGCAAAAAAATCATTGCTCCTGGGACGTATTTGGCAGTCTCCAGAAATGTATATAGCGGTACATTTTCAGAATGAGCCTGGGTTGAAAAACTTCCTTTGAGTTTTATTTCAGATATTCTACAGTATCATCTCTGCAATGGAGGCAAATAAATGTTCATTATGACAAATAGGGTGGTCCACCCAATCAGGAGCTTGGCCCACTCTGGCCCCGCATCAGATAACAACAATTTTTTGTGATGCGTTTCATAACTAAGAAAGCAGCATACATACGATGTGACCGTGAGCTTTAAAAACATGTAAATGAGACAGGCTCATTTACAATCTTGATTAAAGTATTCCGTTTTAATAATTTTAAACCAATCAAGCCGCATTATTCAATTCAATTCAGCTTTATTTGTATAGCGCTTTTACAATGTAGATTGTGTCAAAGCAGCTTCACATAAAAGATCATAGTAAATTGAAACAGTGTAGTTCAGTTTTCAGAGTTTAAGCTCAGTTCAGTTTAGCTCAGTTCAGTGTGGTTTAATAATCACTACTGAGTCTAAACACTGAAGAGCAAATCCATCGATGCGCAGCTCTACAGATCCCGAACCATGCAAGCCAGTGGCGACAGCGGCGGGGAAAAAACTTCATCAATTAGATGAAAGAGAACCTAATTCAGCATAGAGCACAGATTTCTGTGCACATCACGTGTCTCAGCGTGCATTACCAAACGCACTTCCTTTTTATATCATTTTATGCAGTCGTAATTTGTACAATAGAAAGACTTAAAGAACGCAAACAGTTCAGCAGCACTGTGTAGGATAATCGGGAGATGTATTGGGCCCGCTTAAACATTAGGCTATAGCACTTTTCTCATGGAAAGAGCAAATATTAAGTTCACTATCTGTAAATGACACACAGAAACGGATAATTCACAGGCAGTTTCAGTAGTGAAGTTCGTGCAAAGTGCAACATACAAAATTCAAACATGTGTGCAAAGCAAAAATATCCATATTTTGATACATATCCACACAAAATCTTGCTTTCGCTGCTCTCTCGCACACTCTCCTCTTTACGCACATAAACCGTATTGACTTGTGTAAACAATATCGAGATGTTAGAACTAAGATTAATATCACTGATTCGATTAATTAAATAAGACAGCTGTGTAAAGTGCTGTTGATTGCCGTTTTTTCCCTTTAAATCTCTCAATTTATTGTTTGTGATCTCCCTCAGTTATTGGACTTTATAGCTGACAAGGGAAAAACATAAAAAACATACACACTAGATCTTAAACTGTTACTGTTCACTGTTGTGTTTAACAGTAGTGCTATACAATATTGACAATTTAAGATTTGATAATGAATATTGAATAAATAATGAGAATTCAATATGTTTCAGCGAGCAGGTCAACACACACACAGAGCGCCATGGTAAAGCATGGCTAAACGCCATATTTGCATTGATTAAAACATGTTATATGTTTTATTTGCGAAATAAACACTGAAAAATGTTTTTAATTGTTTAGAATTGGTAATTAGCTATCTACCACAAACAAGTAGACTAATATGCAAAGATCTGCTATTCAACAATTTGTTATTAAAAAAATACTATTGTCCAGATTAGCTCTGGTGCATTAAATAATAATTAATAATAATAATAATAATAAGATTTTTAAAAAATCACTAAATATTGAAAATGCAATGGAATGTTGATATTTTTTAAATATATAACATATCATCTCGAAGTTACAGCATCAGCATATGTGACAACACTAGTTACAGTTATTGTAAACATTATTTTAGGCATTAACAGCAATATGGGTGATTCTATTGCATATATTTTTGACAAGCCGGAGCAGGGCCTGTGGTCCATGCTGGTGAATCCTATCTTAAAGGAATAGTTCATACAAAAAATAATTTTCTGACAAGTAACTCTCCCTTAAGCCATCAAAGATGTACAATAGTGACTTTTTTCTTCAGTAGAATATTAAGGAAGTGTTTTAGCCAAATTGTGTGACCCTTGGTGTGTTTTAAAATAATTAATACACATGACTCAGGGATATGGTGGTCTGATGAAGCTCACAGGTAGCTGTTGATTTGAATTTTATGAATCACCAAAGTCCCAGGTATGAGCTAAAATATTCAGCTGAAGAAGAAAAAAGTCATCTACACCTTTGATGGCTTTAATGAAAGTAACTTATCATTTTTGGATAAACCTTCCCTTTAGAATTTAGAGCACTATACTGTAGTGCTTACTCTAAGAAATAAAGGTAGGAGAGCTGTCACTGAGAGCTGTCACTAGCTTGTCATAAGGTACACATATGTACTGGAATGGTCCACATTCTTGAAGGTACATCTCAGTACAAATGTGTTCTTTTTTAAAAGGGCACCTCCACATGGACCACTCTTATAGCTTTATCTCTGAAAGCGCAAGTTGATCTCAATTAGAGATGGTCTCGAATGCCGATGGTCTTGAATATCTTGAATATACTGTCCACTGAATATATGGCCACTGAATGAATTGGCTTTCCTTGAAAATGGACTTTGCCATTGGCAAACATGGCAAGGTTCATGAACCGGTTTGAAACAGTTGTTGTTTTTGTTGTTCTGTTTGTTGATGCTTCAGGCACACGAATTACTCAATGTATTCATCTTCCAGAATTATATCCCCTCTTTTTAAGCTCTAACCAACAAAATCCCATGAAATGATACACATTCCTGTTCTTAACCTCCCTATTAATAAATATTTCACCATTTCTCTCTCTCTCTCTCTCTCTCTCTCTTTGCAGGAACATCTCTGGCCCAGGTAATGACCTGCATCAGGATTCATTTTATAATATGCAAGCCTCGCAATCCTCAAAATCTTGGAGCTGCCACTTAGACCACAGGTGTGCTAGGAGCCTCCGGTCGGGCGGTGCAAGCCAAAGTCCTCCTGCTCCATACCGACCCTGCTCTATCCCAATCATCCCCTCTGTCCACTCCTACCAGGATGAGGTCTCGTGTATGCAAACCACCCCCACTGATGGAAGCAGTCACTCTAGTCCTCTTGAGGGAAAAGCGAATACTGCAGCTGTCCATCAACAGTCCATCCGAGCGGCTGGTAGACGAGAAGAAGTGGTTTCGCTACTGGACGAGGCTCAGGAGCAGCTTCGAGTGCTGGCACATGCCCAGAGGAAACATGAGGACCTCAGTAGCTCTGTCCCTCAGGGGGCCAAAGAGACTGTGTGCATCCTTTTAGCAAATGGGGGTGGACAAGGGGGAGTGGCCTCTTTTGGGCCAACGGAGACTCAGTTGGTGAGCCCAAGAGACACACACAAAGATGCCACGAAGCCTGGCCAATGAGAAGCGGCGGACATGACTAACCACAAACGTCCCGTGTGTCTTAGAGCTTCACAAAGCTCTGCCAAAATTGGGATATCACTGAAACCTACTGTACCATCGAATTTCTGAGGACCTGCTGTTGGTAGAAGTGTGGGGAGAGTTGACAGTCTGGAACATGTGAAAAGATAATTTATTTATATGCATTTATTTAAGGAGAACTTCTGCTTAGAAAAAGAAACCAAATAGTCTGTCATCTCCATGGTGTTTTTAACTGTATAAAATATACATAAATATATATAAATGGATATAAATATATGAATTCAAACTGGTGACCAAGTACAAAAAAGGAATATGGGAATGAGAAACTTTCTTTTGTAATGTATCAGCTCCACATCCTTAAAGACTAAATACTCAGTGGTTTAAAAAAAGAATTATATAAAAAAAGAAGTTTTTCCACTTGTTTCACACATTTCCAGCCGAGCTAAGCTTGTCCGACACACAATCTTGTGTTTTGCACCTGCAGCAGCTGTGTTTACTATCACCGTCCCAGTCACTGTCCTCTACCCTGCCAAGGAATATGGCTCCATCTGCCTTTGAAAACCGTGGAACGTGGATTACAATTGGACTAAACTTCTAAACGCTAATCGTATCCAGGCATGAGGTAACTGATAGTTAAGCACTGCCTCCAAGACATCGATTGGAAGAATTTGGTGTGTCTGTCTGTTTGTGGAGCAATCTGCGTTTTGTTTTCTGTGCCTCGGTACGTTCACTCGTTCATTTTGGTTTGGATGCGAGTAAAGATAAGCTGACGGAACAGAGCACTTTGTACTGCACACCACCCGAGATGCGCAAACAGATTGTTGTCGCCTCTCTGGATGGACCGAGGAGATTCCTGCATGGGATATTAGAGGACAGGTTCGGCCAACATAAGGAGCTTCTGTTTTTTTGTTTTTCTTATAGGATTGTCTGCTGCTTTCTGGGAAAGTGGGTGGAAGCAGCAGTCACTATCAGTCTGTATGCTCCCTTTGGATTGGGACATAATATGTCTGTGAATTAACAACCAAATGTGGAAAGAAAGAAAAATTAACAATGAATCTTTTGTGAAACTGTTTCTTTGTTTACAATGTTTTTTCTTTTATTTTATTTTCTGACCCCCGATTCACACATTTGTGCATGTTGATGGTTTTGTTTTGCAGATTCAAGCCATGATAGTTAACGATACCTATAACAATTTATAGAAAAGCCCCACCAAAATTTAATTGACATGAATCTGGTGATTTCAACCCAAATACTGACATTAACAACATGAGTGGTCTGAGTTTTATAGATCAGTCGTAAATGACCATCATCTGAGAAATGCTCAGTGGCAGCATTATATCAGATTTACTTTTCTTACATGCTGTTGTTCATGCCCGAGAATTTATTTAAGACCTGACCACTGTAGTTTACTTTTAAATCCCTCTTCGCATTTAATGTTGCATTTGTCCTCCATCACAGCTTGTGTCCACCATGCCGGCCATAACTTAAGGCCAAAATGAAATGAAATATCTCCTGGTAAGAGAAAGCAAAGTTAAAGGTTAGCCTGAGGCAGAAAGTAGCTATAAGGGCAGACAGATAAGGCTCTCGCTTGATCTTACATCTTCCTCTGGCTACAAGCACTGACCTCATCAGCGAATCACAGTGTGGTGGCATGTCAATCAAATGCTAGATGCCAAAACACCGGTACCAATCTGTAATCGTGGATCATAAATGACAATATTACTGGAAGAGAGATTTAGATTTCAATGCTGTTATGTTATCAAAAAGTTTTAATGGAAAATGAAGAAATGGTATTTTGATAAGAATGATGCTGATCATTGAATTTCAGAGTGTTTTGCTCCCTACGGTTGAGGTCAGTGTACCAGAAGAGATCAGTGTTCATCAGAAGAAATAAACAGAAGAGTAAAATGATGTGACAATTTTTGAGTGATTAATCCCTTTAAGAGTAAGAGGTCTTTTTTATTTTGTGATATTTTTTATTTTTAACAAATTAACAGTATGATTATTGATCTGTGTGTGCATGTAGTTTTATTAATTTATTTTTACATGCAACAAAAATGAGGCCATATTACTACTGTAGATGATCTATAAAACTGCAGACTCATTCACATCCAGGCCATGTCAACAGATACAGAAATCGTTCTTCACCTGTTAATGTTCACTTTCAGTTGAAACGGTTTGGGAAATGTTTTGTTTGAGCTGGACCATATTTTGTACACTAGTGCTTAAGTATATTAAATTATGTTTTTGCACAGTTATTGCAATGTATGGTACTTTATGCTGTCATTATTTCACAATGTGACTTGATGCATTTATTACTGAAGAGAGAAATATATTGCAAGATATGTTCGAACAGAATGTGGAACTACATGCGACTGTGCAAGAGGGTTGAACACGAGCACAACTGAAACTTCATGGTTCTGTATGACAGCCCCCTTGACGTACGTTAATGTGCAATTTCAAAAATGAAAAATGACAATTTTGTTCATTCTTGTATGTGAGAAACTGCATTATTTCCCTCCCTATTGAAATAGTTTTTCTTTTAATTTAGTTCATTTTTTTATTTTTTCAATAAAGATGAATCTTCAGTGTTGACTAATGTTAGAATGAGTGTTTTTTTGTTAAATAAATGCATAATTAGCTAATATAAATCCAGAATTAAAGCTGCAAGCAGCGATGAAAGGGATTTTGAACAGAGAACATTGGACAAGAATAATTCAAGCTGATAAATATAAAATCCTTCTGTCAGCAGGTGTCATGTAGATATCTTCAGGCGAGGAGTCTCATCAAACATTTGAATATACAGGCAGATAGGACATTGTTTGGCTGAGTTATAAGTACTTCCTCTTCTTTCATTGCGAAACACCTATCTTTATCAGTCCAACACCGACACACCCTTCGACAAAAACTCTAGGGGCCCTATCATACACCCGGCGCAATAAGGCGCAAGACGTATTTCCACGGCATGTTGATATTTTCAGACCAACACAACCCTAATTTTCCCATTTTCCGCCACATTTTTAAATAGCTAATCCATTTGCGCCACTTTGTAGACTCATGGGTGTTCTGGTTTGATTAAGAGGTGTGTTAAGTCGCATTGTTGGCGCGTCGCTATTTGGAACTAAAATAGACTGCTCAATAGACCAGCTGAAAGGTCTAAAGTCCAGCGCAGAGGGAGTTAGTTGTGTGCCTCACTTAAACATTGCTTAAAACACGCAGGGTGTACAGCAATATGCAAATATCTTTACAAATGAAAAAGAATTAAAGGATCAAAAAATTTTTTTTAAATATTACTTTCTACATCAATATAAAAACCACTGTCTCCATGACTTCATCTCGGGGTGGGGTTTTTTTTTTTTAGTTTATTTATGACTATTTGCTTTGGTATATTGTTATCATTATTAGTAATAGTATTTATTCAATGCATATTTTTATTTGTTTTATTAAAAACAAGCTTAGATTTGTCCACCTGGTTTTGGACCATATGGGGCATAGGATGTGTATTTGGAAAAAACTCATTTTTTTGACCACACTTCGTTATTATTGTTCATTTATTCATATGCTGTAAATTAGAACTGAATTTAGAAAAAGTTTTGAAATAAATCTTTGCACTTAACAAACGAAATTTATTATGTAGGCTAATCGATGTCTGTGTGTACATGACCATTTCCTTATCCACGAAAGAAAGAAAGTGAAACTAAAGGCCGATTGGAGGAGGCTCATTCTTGCACTGCAGATGCTCTGCTCTAGATCATGGGTGCCCAAACTCAGTCCTGGAGGTCCTGTGCCTGAATAGTTTAGCTGCAAGTTCCTTCAACATGCCTGGCTGACAGTTTCTAGTTTACATAGAAAGAGCTTGATGAGCTGGTTCAGGTGTTTCTAATAAGGATTAGAATTAAAATATGCAGGACACCGGCCCTCCAGAACCGAGTTTGCTCTAGATCTTCACAATATAACTTCGCTAGAGCCTTCAGATAACATCACACAAATTTGGTGCTGATATGATAAAATATGTAGGAGGAGTTTGTTATGTCATATCCTGTTGCCAGCAGGTAGCGCTATGACTGAGCCTGAATATTGGCTTGCAAACGTGTTCAGGTCAAGACTCTTATCAAACTTTTGAATTATGAGACAGATCAGATGTTGCATGTCTTATAACAACTTCCTGTTTCGTGGCAAAACATCAAAGTTTGTGAGGCTGCCATGGACACACCCTTCAATGAATACTCTAGATCTTCCCAATTTAGATGACCTTTAAATGACAATATCCAATTTTGGTGTTGATCTGATAAAAACCCTAGGAGGAGTTTGTTAAAATACAAGGCCTGGAAATGGCAAAAACTGCACTTTTTTGGCAGAGGAGATAAAAAATATCCGACCTCCTGTTGGGTTTGAGATTTTGCTTCAAGAGACTTTTTTGAAGGTATTGGCATGTTTGATGTATGTGCCAATTTTGTATGTGTGTATGAAACGTAGCTTGGGGGCCAATGCATTAAATGAGCATAGGTGGCACTGTCGAGCCATTTTGCCACACCCACTTCCAAAACTTATAAAGCTACGGTCACACCGGGCTTTGTGTGTGCGAAATTCTGTCGTGCGGCGCTGCGAAAAGGGGCGGGATTAAACAAGCTTATTAGACATTAAAAAAAGCGAGCAATTGCTCCATGTTTTACATTTTTGCCCAGAGAAGTCCTGTTTTGATCCTCGATTGGTCTCACGCAGTCAAGTGATGCGATTTCGCAGGTCATAATTCACCAAGCTTGAACTTTGCACCGCAGCAACCTGCGAAACTTAACGCATGACCCCGCGTTTCCGGTCTGACGCATTCACGTGCGTATGAATGGAAGTCTATGGGAGGAAAAGTCAAGTGTGACCGCAGCTTTACACATGTACATTTTTGCCACTTCTGGCACGTGAGCAAAGTTTTCTGAGTTTTCAAGCATGTTTAGATCCTCAAAAATGTGATTCATTCCAGAGCATCTCAAAACTCAATTCCTGGGATGCCGCTCTGCAGGGTTTTGCTCCAACCCTGATCAAACACAGCTTATCCAACTACTGAAGATGTTCATGACTCTTTGGAACACCTCGATTATTTGGATCAGCTGTTTTTGATATAGTTGGAGTAAAACTGCAGAGCTGCAGACCTCCACAAATTAAGTTTACAGCTGCTGTCGCACTGCACTTTTCTTCTTATAGACATCCGTTCATACGCACGCAAATTCGTCAGACCGGAAACGCAAGCTCCTTCGTCAAGTTTCGCAGTTCTCTGTGTTGGAAAGTTCAAGCTTGGTGAACTCTGATCTGCAAAATCGCATCACATGATTGCATGATAGGTGTTCTGTCCCTAAATATCAGTTTATATCACCCAGTATAGAGTTATTTTTGAATAAGTATTTATCTACAAAGTTACTGTAGATATTGTTTTCATTTTTAGTCATTTTTATGCATTTGCCTGTTTTTATATATATTTATATATTGTTTAGTAGCCTATATATAACAGAAAGTGCTCTGTCATGCCATCTCAGCACATTATTGATGAGCTCATAATCTAGAAGAGGAGGCAAGTACATCCTGCTAGTACACAGTTTGACGGTGGTAGTGATTAATGTTCACAAAATCTAAGATTTCATAAAGCAATATAAAGCTGATGCAAGACTTAAACACAAGACGAAATGTGTTTATCGCCTCAACATTCAATAAAACTGAATTATAAAACAACAACAGTGAACATAAGTGCAAGTTATCTATATGTAGTAAGGATCAAATTGGAACAATGCAAAATTTCTTGTATTTCGTAGTCACTCCTTAGTCCTATTTAAAGTTAGAGATTGTTTTATGAGTTAAACGTAAACTGAAGAACTCATAAAACATGTTTGTTTGAAAAAGAACACTGATCAAAAGTTAGAGAAGACATCTGCTAGTTATTAGTTAATCTGCACCTGGTGGTAATTTCCTTAATTATCAAATTAAGGAAATCATATTTAAGTGCATGGCAGCCAAACTTTCCAGCTTTCACTGACTTTGCAAGATGGTGAGCCGTTCTAAAGTGACTGAAATCCTTCAACAGCAGATTGTCCAGATGAAGGCTAAAGGGAATATCCTTTCTATCATAGCAGTTTCATCCTCAGGTAATGAAAGCAGGTTAAATTTAATTGGGTCCAATGGGAAACATTATGCTTATAATCAAACTGGGGAAAGACTGTACTCGAAGTGTGTATTAGAGAAAGGTGTCAGTTTTCATGCAGGACCCTCTTATCCTGGCCACAGATGAGCTCAAGTCATTCAAGGGCCGACACTTACTAATTTTTAAGTAAAGTTTGAGTTATTATCTTTTTTGTGTACTCTAATTTTGATCACAGTATTTACCGCAAAATAAAGTTTTTATTTTTTATTTTTTGCAGTTCCTTAGTTATTTTGTTAAACATGTTTTAACTAGCATGGTAAAGCCTGGAAACTAAAAGGTAACTAATTTGTTTAAATGTTGACATGAAGACTATTTTTGAGGGGGAAAAAATCAAGTGTTTATAGAGTGTGTCAAGTGTGTATACATTATTTTATATCTACATATTAAGCAATATGCGAAATGTAACAGGTTGTGCATTTTTATTATGATTTTTTTTTTACACGAGGCTGGTTTCTCAAAGGACATCCCTTCATCACGTTTTTCAGAACACAAACTCAATTTTTTTTTTAACACTACATACCACCACCCAAGGAATATCACCTGGGATGAGAGAACGATCCAAGAGGATTGAAGAATAAATTAGAATTGTGTAAGCTGGAGGAGTTTTATCGTTCCAGTATCTCTTAAAATACTGAAGATAAAATAGGTTCATCCTTGGGGAAATAAGCTTTTGTTTCTCCAGCATGTTGAAAACACACCAATCCCAAGATCTACAGAAACCAGTTTAATGGCATGTATTCAGATTCACATGAGCGGGTGATCGGATTTCCGTTTCAACAGCCTTGAACAGTCCACGAATGTTACTGAACCACAAGAGAGCCCATGCTGTCTAAAGAAACTGAGATTCAGGCAAAACCCATGAAGAGTGTGATTACAGTCTGAAGCATGAAGCTGCCACGAAGGTCAAGCAGTGACTACCTTCAAGGAAAATCCTTAGTGTACCAGCTGAAGAAACTGTATTGGGATGGTTTTGTTGACCGGAGTATAACCTTGATGTGGGTGTTTCAGAATTTATATCCTGGCTGAATATCAAAACATACACTTGTCACTTCCAGAAACTGCACAGCAGACTAGCAAACAGAATGGAGCTGCATTTTTTTCTTTAAATGTTTATATATTTTTGCGTAATGTGTGTCAAAAGGGTTGCGGATAAACCGGGACTAATCAGAGTTTAATTAATGCATCTTTTCATTTCAGTCAGCATTAGGCCAATTCAAATGTCTGAAAATCGCAGACCACTTTTTTAATTGCAGACCAATTTTAATTCAATGCTGGCATGCCAAGGGGTAATCACGGGCACACAAGTGATGATAAGAGGGATTAATGTTAACTGCATATTATTCAATTGTTTATTTCAGAAAAGTTTATTATATCTGCAAATCACCATTATAAAATCACCATGTTTAAGATAATTGTCTGTGTTGCCTGACTGGGACACAATCAGACATGAAGGACAGAATTAAATTACATTGTTCTGAAACATGTCTTTGAAATGAGCATTCACCTCAGTATTTTCATTGCTTAACTACTGCTTCTGGTGGCTCATTGTGGATATATACCAGCTCTACATTTCTGGAGACAGCAAAATATGTACACAGAGGTACGTCTGGCTGCATTTTGGCTGCAAAAATGCTATGGGGTGGTATGACACCGCCAACACCTTCTGTTTTTCTTCCCGCTGCTGCTGATGGCTTTCTGGTGTTACCAGATTTCCCAGTAGCTCGCCACATATGTCGATGGACCAGAAAAGTACAGTTTCAGAAACCAGGCAAAACAAAATCAAAAATGTTATTGAATAAATAACAGACTGAAAAGGTGGTAAAATCACGCAACCATGGCTTCTGCAGGACTTACACCAGAAGAGGATGCACAAATGGCACGTACGAGAAGAATTTGAGTTCCTCAAAAATTGCACACAGTGGCCTCGGGTGCGAAAAAAAAACTGCAAGCAGACTGGGTAGGTATTTAGTGGCCACCAGAAATGTAGGCCCGGGTACATATCCACAATGAGCCTGTGTTGCGTTTATGTCTACTTGTTCAACTTGTTTAATGCTTGAACATCTAAATGAATGCTTAGGTCTTTTTAACTGACTATATTTTGATTATATAGCATTCTAGATGCTGTAAACTAAGTCATATGAAATTAAAAATAGATTAAAAAGATTTTTGGTGGCCAAATTTTTTTTTTTTTTTGCATTTGACACACTAAAAAAATTCTGTGCATTGTCTTATGTTAGTCAGGGAAGGGCTTAACCAATAAGGGAGGTAAGCAGCCACTTAGGGCCCCAAACAATGCCAAGGAGCCTATATTAATCATATCTCTCTCTCTCTCTCTCTCTATATATATATATATATATATAGAGAGAGAGAGAGAGAGAGAGAGAGAGAGAGAGAGAGAGAGAGAGAGAGAGACCGGAAGTCTAAAGCCAAAAAAGATTCCAATGGCTGTGCCTTCTCGCAAGCAAAGAATAAGGTCAATAGCAAAGCCAAACTCTCCAAAAAGAAAACTACCTTACTTAACTAAACTGAACCCTGTCAGGTTGTGGAGTCTGTTTAGTGTGCACATTTACATATTGAATTGATGTACATTACATCCTCTCATGCACAGAAAAATGATGCCAGTCGACCATTGACTGTCTATGCAATGTGTTTAAGTGCAACATCCAGATGCACACAATGCCAAAGTTGGCTTTTAAGCTGCATGGGAAAGCCAAAATGTTAGTACCACCACAAGTAGAGTGAAAAATTATCACTTAACTGTACTATTACTGAACCGTAAATGTATATCTTCAACACTCAGAGAATGTTGGCCATTTGAGCATCTTGAATCAGTGCTCGTTCTCTCACAAGCACAGAATGTTCTTGCCAGTCAGCAATCAGCTCTAGTCTTTTGCAGTGTATTGCCCAGATACACCAAATGCCAAAATTTGCTTTTGCAGACACTTGTTTTGTGAAGACTGCAAATCAAATTACACAAAATTATCCTTGAAACCCACTGGACAAGTAAACTGGTCATCTATACACTCTTTCCACTTCAACAGAGTTTGGCTGAATGAACATGTAAGCCTTCCTCAACCCTCTCATGCAGGTGCCGCGCAATTATACCAGTTGGCCATTGACTTGAGGTCTTCATGGTGGGCTTTAGTTTAACATTTTAGACCAGATGCATGCAATGTTGGCTTTCAGCACTGCTGGGTCTTTGATGATTGCCAGTCAGTTGACTTCCTGGAGTCATAAGCTTTATGGGAAAGCCAAAACTCCAATAACAGAACAGCATCACTCAACTGAACACACAGAACAGATAAATTATTCTTGCAAAGCACTGGACAAGTTAATTGGTCATGTACATCAGCTGTTCTCAATTCTGGTCCTTGCCCTGTGAAGTGGACATCATAACATATTTTTCTAAGATTCCAGTTTTAAAGAAATGTTCAATTCAAAGGGTATTAAAGTGCATGAGATGTGACTTTTATGCAAATCTTATAGTTATGGTTAAATAACCCTTCACACTTCTGTAATAAGTTCACAGCTGCAAACAGTGCAGTGCAAACCTTAGTTTTTAAAAACAAAGTAAACTTCAGCCAATTTCCTGTGTGCAGGGTCCAGGGGGTAGAGAGCAGTGAACACTATGTAGCAAACATGCCAAATGGAAAACAGTTCTTTCATTGAGCTCTCTCTAATTAGCTAGTTATCTAAAGCAGGTGTCTTAAACAAGAGAGTAATGCAAAATGTGCAGAGCAGGGGGTCACGTGGACCACAATTGAGATTCACTGATCCCTGACCATCATCGAGCATCTGCCAGTTTGTTTTATTTTTATGAGTTTCATACACCAGCATTAGTTGGCACACCACTTTAGATTTTGACTAAGCAAGTTATATTTGCATCTATCTACTCAAACAGGCAGCTGTCAAATGTTAAATACGGATATTTACGAGACCATTGACATGTTTGGCCAGGGGACACATCCATACTCTTTTAAAAGGACACCCTGTGATTTTTAATGACCAAAAAGAGTTTAAGGCCCTGTTCAAATAATACGTTATAATTTTAAAATGCATAAGTTATGCTTTGGTTATGCCTTCCATCCACACTACCCCCGGAGTTTTCGAGCCCTGAAAACAGTGACTTGAAAACACTGAAGAGGCCATTAACATTTTAAAACACTACTGCTCCATGTCAGTGTGGATGCGGGGAAAAGGAGACATTTGAAAATGGGGATGTGACTGCAGACAATCGTGATTGGAGCTTTTTCTCAAGTAGTCTTGCATCCTTACCTTGTAAGTTTAGACTTCGCAAATTTTGTATGGAAAACATACTCCTGAGGACACGCCAGGTAAATCTTCAAAGGTAACGGTGTACTTTATAACCTCTTTTACATCACCCTGGCTATGTTGTTTCACTATCTCAACAATAAAATGAAAACATGATATAAGAAACTGCCTATTTTCATTCATTCATTTATTCATTTTCTTTTCGGCTTAGTCCCTTTATTAATCTGGGGTTGCCACAGAGGAATGAACCGGCAACCTATCCAGCACATGTTTTACGCAGCGGATGCCCTTCCAGCTGCAACCGATCACTGGGAAACACTCACACACTCTAGGAACAATTTTTAGCTGTGTCCCAAATATGCACTATTCTACGCCATTTTGTAGTATAAATAGTGTAAGTAGTGCGTTCACACTGAAAACTTTAAAAATAATAAGTGCCCTTTAATGATGATGCACTCATTCAGCCGGTAAAATTAAGTGTGTAATGATGGACACTTCATGCACTCAACAACCGCAGTCTTGCTCACGTAGTGGAAAGGGCGGAGCAATCGGGCGCACATGTTGGATAACTTTATTTATTTTGGATGGTGAAAGCAAAATTCTCCTACGAGAGGAATTATACCGCCTCCCTATTTGATATTTTGGTCATTTATTACACTGATTTGGCAACCATCAAACGTCATCTGGGAAACGGGTTGAATTTCCGCTTAGTAAAAAACATTAGTGCTCCATTTGGGACGACACTACATACAAATACTATCCTGTTGAGTGTGTAAGTGCATAAGTACATAGTGCATGAGTGCATAGTGTATAGTGTGCCATTTGAGACGCAGCTCATGTCTTTGGACTCAGTACCCAGAGGAAACCATCGTGAACGCGCGGAGAACATGCAAACTCCACACAGTAATGCCAATTGACCCCGTCGAGGCTTGAACCATCTGCCAATTTTCATTTTGATATTAACTTAACATACACCAAAAATGTTGAGGCATCATGTAGCTACATATTTATATGACCGTCATCTTCACTGTATGCATATTTATAACAAAACTGAGCCTATAACATGACTGCCTTCTTTCAATTTTATTGAAAAATATTTTTTGCTGAATATAAGTTTTAATATTCAATGATGGCAATCAATAATACAATATTTCTACAATATGGGAAATAAAGGCAAACAAGCTTATATTTGTGCTTAAGCAAAACATGTTACCTGAGAACAAATAATAGATTCAAAATACAGAAGAGTTGTTAGATAGAGACAAGATGAATTAATTATCACGTTTAACAACTATAGTGAGATTAGATCCAGCAGTAGATCCTTGATGAACTGTCCGACATGCGCTTCTATCACATGAGGAGGTGTGCTCAAAGCACCCGCTGACTGCCTGTAGCTCAAACGTCTGCATACGATGCAGTGCATGCCAGAGTGTGTGTGTGGTCACGTGATATTCGTTTTCAGTGGATGGAGATCTTTTTAGAAGGGCTAGGTAAAACGCCAGTGTGGATGTGGATCGTTTTCTTTCTAAAATGCCGTTTTAAAACTAAAACATATTAAATGGGGTCTAAGCGGCAGTGCAGTGCAGTGCAGTATAGAACCCCCATCACTATGCTGGGGGCATTAGGACCCATACAGACCACCGTGTGAGCAGCCCTTGTTGGTCTCACTACCACCTCTTCCAGTCTTCCTAGTTTACCCATGTGGTCTCCCATCCAGGTACTAACCAGATGCAAACCTGCAACCCTTCAGTGGACAACCATGTTAAAGCTGCAGAGAGCGAGCTGCCAACCAGTTATTGTGGTAAGTTCTGTTGCATCATAACTAGTCATACCATGTCAGTTGATTGTACATTTATATTTATTAAGGAGGAAGAGGATTTAGGATTTCTAAAGTCACCAGAAAAGAAACAATATGTAAATGAAATGACAAATCTTGATGAGTTTAGCATTGTTCGCCTTTTTTACAAACACAAACACACAGAACAGATGAAGAGCAAACAGAGAGATAAAGAATAAATAGCATGTTATATTGATGGAGGATTAAGTGTTGACGAAACAGATGCATCTACAGTAGTTTCTTAAAAATGGCCAAAAATTCAGCTGCTGGCACAGTTTTAGACAAGTCATTCTATTAGCAGGGAACAATACAGGTGAAAGTACAACTGACTTCATGCCCCTTTGGGATGGCACCACAAAGCAACATTTGCTTCGCAGAACTCAAAGTCCTAAAATAGTAAGCCTACTATTTAGTTGACTGAGCATGTTAAATCTGTCCATCCTCTCACATAGGCACAGAACGTATTGGCTAGTTAGCCACTGGCTGTAAACATTGCGGTGTGTTCACATTTTATCCCACTCTCTCATGATGCCACAGTTGGCTTTTTGCCCTGGTAGGTCTTTGAAGATTTCAAATCAAATGAGACAATTTATCTTTGCAACCCAGTGGATAAGTAAACAGGTTATTTAAAGGCCCTGACCATCATCGAGCATCTGTCAACATACTGTAGTTTTTGTGGTGAGTCCTTTAATGTGGACAGGTTTTTGGCTGATGGAGCATGTTCAATCAGTGCCCTTCAGTGTGAGAGAGAGAACTCGGGTGGAATATGACTTCAGGGAGAAAACCACATCATTATTTTGATAGGTGTATTGGCATATTTGTAGGTCTCTTAGTAAAATCTGTTGACTTTGGACTCTGCTAATGGAATCACATTGAAATCTGTGTAAAAACAGCATGATGCATACTTCAGCAATGAGCCCCTTCTACAAAATAGACTGCATGTTCTATATACATTTGATTCATTTTGTGACCTTCTGCATTATTTATTTCTTCCAAAATAAATAAATAAATAGTTTGCCAATGAATGTATATTGTGTGTCTAGGAACTTTTAGCCAAGATGCACTCAAATACCAGCTATTTTTGGCACCTCTAGATTTTTGATGTTAGTGTCTCGTCTTAATGAGTCACAGAGATGTAGTTTTGTTACTCTCAGAATAACACCATACATAAATAACATGTTTCCCCAAGCAATATTTTAATATGAGAATGTCTGCAGAAGTAATCATCGGAACACATACAGTATATAATAATGAAAAAAGATTTCCGTTTGGCACACAATGTCTTTAACATTTCACACGCAACAAGCAATGAAAACAACAGTCAACAACACATCATTAAAGAAAGAGATGCACTCAAGTCATCACCATATAACTCAAAGAAAACAACAAACAACGCCAGTGGAAATAAAGTTCTAAACAGTAAAAACAATAAGACTGATTTGCATGATTTATTCACGCTGTGGTGTATGCTAGGAACAAGTCCAGCATCCAGCGCTGTATTACACATTTATCCATTAGCTTTATTCTGACAATACATACATGACAACACAAACAAATTTGTTTTCTGACATTCTTAGTCAACTAACATTATAGGGTAACCACACACATCCCTGCTTGGTCTTTAAATGTAATGGATTTCAGTTTTATCACAACATTTACACATTTTATCATGCTAAAATTGTCTAATTTAGGATATCATTTGACGAGAAAAAAACTCTCAGCTTAGAACTAGGTCAAACTTTTTTTTATAAAAATGTTAGCAGTATCACCAGAAGAAATAGACTTTACACACCTGAAACTTGTCTATAGCACTTGCTCACTGCTGCTCTTATAGTTGTGTAAATTGCTTCCTTGTCCTCATTTGTAAGTCGCTTTGGATAAAAGCGTCTGCTAAATGACTAAATGTAAATGTAAATGCTTCTGTAACAGTTTGAAGACTAGAAAAACAGACTTATGTAAAACCAAATGTTTATTGAACAGGTAAAAAAGTTATATCAGAACTGATTAAGGATACATTTTGTAAGATGATAACACTGATAGTCAATGTCTCTGTTACCAGGAGCTATTTTGCAGAAGATCACAATCAGAAACTAGACAACCCAACATACATACAGTAGAACATATAGGAGACAATGGAGATCCAGGAATGAAGAGTCTGGTAAGTATAGTATAGTCCTTATCGATAATAGAGACTAGCCAATGATCTTGTGGGAACTGAATGTGCTTCCTGTAACAGACCTCGACCTTTCTATTTTTTGAAAGTTGGATCTGGACATGTGCCAAACTCTGAAATGTTTTTAATGTGCTACCAATCAATGCCAATCTGGTCTCCTGCCAGAAGACACAGACCCGATTAGCCAACAAAATTGACAAAAAGCATCCTATATTCTTATTTTGTTTACTAAAAGTGCATGTCCAATCTTAGGTTGTCCTTATGATTCTATTTGTGTTGATTCATCCATCATCTAATTTTTAGGTTTCTTTTTTTTTATCTAAAACTTCTCTGCACTCTAAATACTGATATGATTAAAAAGTTATATGATACTTGTTTTAATACAATAATTAGCTTTCAAGCTAATTTTCTTTGTTATACAAAATTTAACTTAATATATTTAATCAGTTTGACTGAAACCAAAAAAAAAAAAAAACATCAAGATTATTTTATTGTGGCAGTCCATCATCCATAAGAGTCCCTTTGCTGTATGGTTGCTTGACAGGTGTTCATACATCATGCAATGTTATGATAACTCTTTAACTCTTGTGTCAACAGACACAATTTTGAATGATGTAATGTGCATGTTAGTGGTGTAAAATCAAATGGTAATTTTATTAAAATAATGGAAATTAAATATAAAATGAAAAATTATATAAACTGATGAGTCGATTACAAATATTGATTTCAATTAATTATCAGCTTTGACACAGCAGCCTTTGTCTAATCCTCTCATTGATGGCCCGTTTCTACTGACTGGTACAGTACGGTACGGGTCGGTATGGGTCACCTTCAGGCCTGTCATTCTCACTTGAGGAATACTCACCCAAAGTAAGGCTGTACGAGTCGTTCACATATCATATGAGATACATATTACTAACTTTTCTATGAAAATTATTTGATTATAACTGCAGATCAATGGCAGAGCAAATACATACAGACACTTACAGTCACCAATATGTTACCAGTTACAAAAATACTCCACGCAGCATACATTTAGTTCTTAATTGGGTTCAAAAACAACACACAACGTATAGCCTACAGTCAGTGCAACCTCTCATCCGTATCTTTAATCTTCACCAGCACATGTAACCTCTTGTTAGAAAGTAATTCTGTCATTCTGACTTCATAATAGTCCAAAAGGTGATGATAATAGTTAAACGTGGAAGTTTATTCATCTTTTAGGTTGCTGAAAGAATCATTTGCTCTGTTTTTTTCTGGCTTCTCCTTTGTTTTTTCACGCTTCACTCTCTCGTTTCTGAAAGGATCGGATGTCAGAAGCACTGGACGCGGATACGACTGATTTTGTTCTTCTTGTCTTTGTGGCTGTTCATCAAGATGATGACAAGGTTTGTTTGAGCTCAGCTCGAACATGGCTCATTATTTGATATTTTTCCGATGTAATGTCTAGGTTGTGTATTTAAAAATGGCGGTTTCTTTGTTTTCACTCTTCTGCTTATGTATGCCCTAGTGAATTATCTCTGTAAACCAATAGCGTTCAGCTGCGCGTCTAGCTTCACATTTTGGTACCCTTTGTCATACTAGGTACCCAAAAAGTTATACGATACGGTTTGCTTTTTGATACCTTTTGACAGTGGAAACAGACATAAAAGCGTAATGAACCATACCGTATCGTACCACTCAGTGCAAACAGTCCATATATAAACATCTACAATGCAGCAATCACAGTTTGTTTTTCATAAAAATCATGCATAATAAGATTAAAGCTGTAAAACAGTCATGATTGTTCTTTACTTACAGTATCTGTCCAACCCACAATGTCAAATCACATCAGAAAACACTGCATCAAGTGCACCTACTCTAAACAAAAGGCACCCAGCACTACTGCAGTGCATCATCTGGGCTATCTGACTCCCATCACCACCAGCTTTTCTCCAATCAACTTAAATTTGCACAAAACATTAAATAGACTCTTAAGTGACTTTTTTTTTTTTTTTTAAATGACAATTATTCCACACTTTTTTATTTGATCTGATTGGCAGATTACTCTCCAAAAAAATTCCACTGCTGCAATTCTCTTCGACAACTGTCTATCAACACTTTTAGAGAAGCAATTGAGCACACAAACTCAATTGACCATAAATTGTAGGACTGCTGTAGTGGATTTATGACCATTTAACCATGCTGATATTTACATATGACAGTTTATGAATCAGCAGGCTCATTTGCATCATATATGCTGGGGTGATTCAGTGTTATTCATAAAAGAGAATGCAAAGTGGATTTACACCCTTAGAACGCCCACAGACATTGAGGCATCAAACCAGTAATGGAAGTAATCGAATATAAGACTACAAACTCAGTCAGAAATGGATGAACTCTGGGTTATGTTATTGGTAAATGTTGAGAATTCAGTCCTCTGTGTGTTTATGAATGAAAAATTGGTCACTATTTATGTTAAGGTTAATTTCTCAGTATTAATAAATCATTAACCATGATTGTGTTTAATAAACTCCTAAGTTGCTGCTTATTAATAGTTAGTAAGGTAGTAGTTAAGTTTAGGCATTGAGTAGGATTAGAGGTGTAGAATAAGATGATATAGAATATATACTGTATATATTCATTATACAGTCAACACTTTATTATGTACACTTTACTAGTACCGGGTTGGACCAATTTTGCCTTTAGAACTGCCTTAATCATTCGTGGCATAGATTCAACAAAGTACTGGAAATATTCCTCAGAGATTTTGGTCCATATTGACATGTTAGCATCACAGTTGCTGCAGATTTGTCGGCTGCACATCCATGATGCAAATCTCCCATTTCCTCTCCTCCTATAGATTTAGATTTATAGATTATTATATAGATTTACAAATAAAAATGATTTCGTTTTTTTAACATTTAAATGCTGGAAAGTTTTTGTGGACTTAACATTTGGAAGATATTTAATGTCTGTTTGTTTTTTATGATTTCAGAGACAGCAAAAAAAACTGACCTACTTGGAAATATGTAGCTTTTTTGAAATAACAATCCATTATTCATGCACTGTTTGGAGATTTGCAGTATTGGGCCTTTATTGATGCATCTATTTATTCTAGTTGAAAAGCATGTTGTAGGCCAATCAGTTAAAAAACTGTGACATCTTTGTTGTGCAATTATTAAATAACAAATTGTTGTTTTTAGGCAAATATAGATCTTGCAACATTTCCACAAAATATTAGTTAATATTAATACAAGCAGAAGTTTAAATACTTTAGACTAAGCAGCCTCAGACAATAGCAGGGCAGTTTATGCTTATAGTTGCAGTGAAAAGCGGCATTACATATAAATTGTGTTCACTGAAGCCACATCCATCTTCATGGTTTTTAATTATATTGTCAATATAGTGATAAAATCCCTTTTATTATAATGTTTATTGCTCTGAGGAGAAAAAAAAGCTAGTCTGTCCATTATAAAAAAATCAATTAAAAAGCCACAGGTACACAAACAGTTTATAAATATAATTATTTTTGTACGAGTTTAATTCTTTTTATTTGTTTACTTTCCCCAGAATCAATTGTTTAAGCCCGGCTCTTTAAGCAAGTTACGAATGTTCAATTAAAAATGAACAATCAGTGTATTGTGGCTGAGTAATTGTTCAATTGTTCACAATATCTGGAAAAAATACATATTATATATTACATAAAAACAATAATAAAACAAAAATATTACAACCCCATATCAGAAAAAGTTGGGACAATATGGAAAATGCTAATAAAAGAGTAGTGATTTCCATATTTACTTTGACTTGTATTTCATTGCAGATGACACAACAAGCATTAATTAATGTGTTCCTCATGATTTTTTTTTATCTATTTATTTTTTTCAAAATAAACATGCATTTCAATTTTAGTTCTTGCAACACATTTCAAAAAAGTTGGAACAGTAAAGCATTTACCACTTTGTAATGTGTTCATTCCTTTTCCTAACACTTAAAAGACGTTTAGGGTCTGAAGACACCAAGTGATGAAGTGTTTCAGGTGTAATTTTGTCCCAGCCTTTCTGGGTTCAAACAAGCTTTCAGTAGGGCAACAGGGTCTTTGTCACATTTTGTTCTTCAAAATGTACCACACATATCCCTATTGGATACAGGTCAGGACTGCAGACAGGCCAGTCAATTACCTGTATCCTCTTCCTCCACAGCCAGGACTTTGTAGTGTGTGCAGAATGTGGTTTTGCATTGTCTTGTTAAAATTTGCATAGGTGTCTCTGTAAAAGAAGGCAGCAAATTGTGCCCCAAAATCTCTTTATACTTTTCAGCATTAATGATGTCATCACATAATTGCAAGTTACCTATGCCAAGGGTACTGACACAACTCCTTACTATGACCTTTCTTACCTGTCTTGAATGCAGCTTTTGTACAAAATCATAATTAGAATCACCTGTTGACATCACCTGTTTTAAATCACATTAACCAATTTACCTGATTACTAGCCCTAAATTGCTCCTGTCTCAATTTTTTTGGAATGTGTTGCAGGTCAAAATGACAGGAAAGGATGTGTATTTAATGAAAGGATGTAACATGTTGTGTTCACATTAAGCTCGTTTGAGATGGCCAAAATCTGCGCAGAACCGATCACCGGTGATCAACGCAAGAAATGTGTTCGAGTTGCTTTCGCCTCGCTCTGATGTCACGCTGATGTGCGGCAAAAAACTCTCACGACGTTGAGGCGGGTACCTCGGATTGAGAAGTTGGGAGCAGTTGCTCTCCAAAGACTGCGCTCACAAAAAGCATCATGGGAAACGACTTGCTGACGACACAGCTAAATGCTCATTGGATGAGACTGACAAATGAGACCTTATTCTCTATCCTGTTTTGACTAAGGTTTATACATGGCTTTGTGTATACCTTTTTTGTATTTTCATTGATAATTTAAAAAAAGTCATAAAGAGCATTACATATAGTTATTTATTTAGATTTACACGTAAACAAAACACATCTTTGTAAAAACATAACGTGACCTATCTAATATAACTAATTGTTACTAATAAATCATTAGGATGTGCATGTGCTGTATTTTATCACTCTCTTAGTTTAAAGACCTGTTTGTTGTCATTTTCACTTTTTTGTATGTTTGTGTGAATTTTGTATTGTAATTTTTATGCAAAGTTACTCCATGAAAGTAAATCTAATACATACGCTACATATATGCATACATACATACAAAGGTAATCAGATTGTTTTTCCATTATGCCTCATCTTTGTGTGCTTTCATATGAAAAGTGAAAGGGGTGTAGTAAACAAAACACACACACCCACACACACACACACACACACACACATGTACGTGAAGTCAAAAGTCATGTTTAATAGACCAAGAACATTTTCACAGTATTTCCTACAGTCTAATAGTTTTTATTCTGAAAGTCTGGCTGGAGTAAAAGCAGTTTATATAGGCCTAATAAACATGTCAATATAACAAACCCCTTAAGGATTTATTTATGTCAAACAAACATTTGTCATGACCTATCACTCAAAAGCATCTTGCTGTAGCTGCTTAATTTATAATGTAGCCAAATGAGATTTCTTGAAAGCTTTCTTGCTGTATAAGCTGTTTATTTTGTCATTTTTTTAACATTTGTTGAATATACAGATTTAAGCTACGATCACACCGGGCTTTGTGTGTGCGAAATTCCGTCGTGTGGCGCTGCGAAAAGGGGCGGGATTAAACAAGATGATTAGACATTAATAAAGCGAGCGATTGCTCCATGTTTTTAATTTCTGTCCAGAAAGGTCCTGTTTTGATGCTCGATTGATCTCACGCAGTCAAGTGATGCGATTTCGCAGGTTAGAGTTCACCAAGCTTGAACTTTGCACCGCAGCAACCTGTGAAACTCGACGCATGACCCTGCGTTTCCGGTCTGACGCATTCGCGTGCGTATGAATGGAAGTCTATGGAAGGAAAAGTCAAGTGTGACCGCACCTTTATTTTTGAAATACACCCTTTTAAGTAATGAGCTGTTCATCTTCTGTGATTGTGACCATCTTTGTGGAAAATCAGTGATATTTCAATTGCATCCACTCCCAAATTAAAAAATACTATAGTAATTAATAGGAATACTTGTGTTTTTGAACCATATTATAAAAATAGCCTTTTTTAAATTCTATAGTTCCTCTGGTATCACAACAACTATAAACATAACCCAATACTGAAAAAAAAACATGTTTAAAAACACTATATAATTTACTATAAATCACCATAGTATTTTTTCATGAGGTCATTCGTCTGCGATTAAAAGCGTGAAAGCTATCTCCACCGCTGGTGACGTTTCCAGGCGGCAAAACAGCGAGATTCAGGAAGTGTCTGACTTCTGATGTAATTTTTGAGCCCTCCTCTTACTGCAGCCGCCTGCTCTCGTTTACATTGCAGTCAAGGCAAGGCGCACCTCAAACGAGCCTATTGTCTGCAATGAAAAGTTCATTTGGAAAAAAATACTTTCTTTTTTTATTTGCATTTTCCACACTGTCCCAACGTTTTCTGATTTTGTTGTTGTACTACATGTACAGATGTCTTATAAGTTATAAGCAGAAAAATTACAGATGATGTATTCCATAGGTCAGTGCATTAGGTAGATCAATGGAAAAATATATGCTAAGGTATTTAGGGTACATTTACAACACTATACTAAATGTCTTGTTTTATATTCTATTTATTTGTACACAATGTCTTATTTATATCTTGCAAATATGGCAATTTTTGTCCCCATTCACTCATATCCATACAAAAAATTACTTACTATTAAAAGTACCATAGAATAAAATGAAAACAATCACAGCTGAGTGATATGACACAATGCATAAATGTGTATTAAATACTTATTTAACATGTGTATGTGTGTCTGTTGCCTCTTTACAAACATGTGTGGAAAATTCCATAACCTACACGTTAAACTAAAAAAGATGCATTTAAACAGACCTTTGAAACCACTAAAATCAACAGATGGCAAAAATGTATTTTTGGCTAGGACATTATATTGTTCTTTCTGTGCAAAATGTAAACATAAATTCTTTGTGTGTAATAAGGTTTGTACAGATGGTAAAAACCTATTGAGAATCAAGTACTGGTGTGTTTTGTGTGTGTACGTGTGTTGTTGCGTGGTTGAGTTGTCTATTGAAATGACAAGGTCTTGGCATGGGTGGTTCTTGGCTAGGATGAACAACAACTCAGTTTTTGATCAGTTCAGCTTCAGATGATGGGTGTTTATCCAAGCTTGAATTCCTGCCAGACCTGTAGGGATTCATAAGGGTATCTGGTTGTCAGACGGAGGAATAGAGAGAACAAATTCAATATCATCTGCAAAAGAACGATAGGATAAGTAATGAGAACTGGCCAATAGTTATGACTTTTTATAAGTGGTTTGATCTAAAAGGAGGTTTAAGTTTTGTTTCCTCTAAAACACACCATAGTGGTAGAATGATAGTTGATCTGGACAATTGATGCTTTTTGTGATATCTGGTGGCATTTGTTTACCCACTTCAAAAATATTTAAAAGAATGATTTGGTGATTCATAGTAAGGCTGCACAGTATGTGATTTTTTTACAAATATCACAAATTAATTCTTTTACAGTTAGGCTTATCACTTTAGTTACAATACATAATTTAACCAGCCTGATCTCACGAGAAAACGTAAGTATTTTACGTTTTGTCAGTTAAGTGGCTAATTCGTACGAATTCGTACGAGTTCAGTCATACGAAATTGTAGGATTTGAAAAAGGAAGCATGGCACCGAACCCCACCCCTAAACCCTTTCGTCATTGGGGGATAAGCAAATCGTACTATATTGTACAAATTAAATACGAATTAGCCACTTAATCAAAAAGTTACGAATTTCCATGAGATCGTGTTGAATTTAACACATTAGTCCATGAAGTTAAGAGAACAAAAAGAACAGAGAAAATGCAAGAGGTGATAATATGCTGGACACACCCCTAATTAGCATATTTAAATTACAAAATTACAGCTAATGGTAAAATAGAGAGCTGCTTATTCATAGCAGTTCACATAGAGTTAATAAATGTTAAAAACTAAGCTGTATGTAATTCTGATCTCAAGCATTCTAAAAAATTGTATTCACCTCATTCTTCGCGTACGAGCGGCGCAGCCATTTCAATCTTTTTGGCTCGAGACTTCTGATCTCATTCACTTCCATTTATTTTTGGACGTTAAATACAGCTCGTTCTGCTGCTTGTAGTTGCAAACAGAAATTTTCTTATTATATGATTTTGCTTTGTTTGTATAATCATGCAAACACTTGTTTGTAGAGCAAGTAGTTTGACCGTTTTCCACTGTTTATTGTTCCTAGTCATTTCTCCCCAAGGGAGCTGAATCGGAATTTCTAAAACAATTGCAAAAACGAGTGCACTTCCGCATTTAGGAATAAGGCCAATAACTTCTAACACTTTTGAGAATGAGAATGAGATTTTTCTCCAAAACAAACCTTGCCAGAGATAAAGAAAAAAACCTTTCCTTGTTATTCATGTATAAATAACAATTATTAAACCTTTGCGGTCTAAAACATGGTTCAGTGCGACAATATTTGTAAATATTTGAAATTAGTGTGTTTGGTTGGTCATTAAATATGAATTATTACATCAGCATGGCTGCCATTAGATTGTAGACACCCATGCTCATATAATGGGCCATGAGCCAAATCACACAGCTACTTGTGTGATGTGACATTTATACCACATTATAATAAAACAGCCTGGAATGTCCAAAGCAACATAGGCTCATTCTGAAAATGTAGCCTAGTATACATGTCTGGAGATCGCGAATTATGTTATTAGAAGTAAGTATGGCTGCATTTCATCTTTAAAACAAACTCTACTTCCTTTTCACGCTTACCAGCTGACCGCTCCATGTGGATGGTTTTCCGGCTGTTACCAGTTAGTCCAGTAGCTCGTTATGTACATTGGTGGACTTGAGATGCAGAGAGGAGTTGATTATGATGATGGGCTTCGAGTTCAGTGAAGAACGGTTCCAGAAAATGGGGAAGACAAAGACAGAAGCCAAAAAAATTCAATATACAAGTAAATAACAGGGTGAGAACATGGTAAAATCTGAAAATGTCGTAAAAAATCAGATGAGGGCTTTTATTTTTCTGGATTGTGTTTTAAAACTGTCGGTTAAGTTTAGGGACGGGGTGGGCAAGTGAATCGTGCTTTTGAAAACACCATTATGCCTCCTTGCACTCTCTAGAAATCTTTATAGCCGCGTTCTTTCAGAATGAGCCTGGGTTGTCCAAAACACCATTTTGTGTTAGCTACTTCCTTCTACAGTAGTTTCAAATATATATCAAATATACATTCATTCTCATTCTTACAATACAAACAGCATAAACCTTGCTGTCATAAATATCATCGATTCAGTCACCACACCAATCACATTGGACATTTGACAGTTCAGTATTATAAGCTTTTATAACCCAGGCTTTCAAAAAGTGGTGCTATTAAATGACAAGAGTGAAACATTCTTTTGCCCAAGTTTAAAAAAAGTATGAGAAGTCTTTGTGTTTAACACTTATTGTGGTTTGTGCTTATTCTGCATGTTGTTAAATTTTATTAAAATGCACTACAAAGTGTTCGCATTTACATGCTCAAATAAATTACCTTTTTGATTACAATCCAAATTCATTTTTGCCCAATTTATTTCAGTTGTCCTTATTACATGTTACTTTTTTTAACTGGCTACTTAATTGTGTGTTAGGGTCCATGTAAAGGCAGCTAGTTTCTGAGCTGAAGCCACTTTCACCTACATAGAAATATTAGTCTGAGATGGACATTGTATATTGTCGTCAGAGAGTTCACATGTGGAGAATAGTCATGGTTAGCTTTGGATCTTTCAAAAAGGAAGACGTTTTTCTTGTCTTTATAAAATGCTTCATGGTATGTTATTCCATCAGTACATATCATTGCACCGGTGAACAGCAAAATTGAGAAATCAGGGTGCTTTGACCCTCTACTTCTAAATTACCCATCCACCTTGAGGATTTTATGCAGTATCTGTGAGAGACCATCTCACCCTGTGGGCTCAGATCTACGAACTGCTAACATCCCACTCCTGTTGGAACAAATAAAATGGAGATTTGTTGAGTCATAATGTAGTGGTTCACAGCAGGAGTGGAGCAGATTGATATCACTGGCACAATATGTTTAAAGTTTAATATAATCCTTAAGAAAACTGAAACATATCTAACTTGCTGAGGTGAAGTGTAATCCACTTACTTCAGAGACTGTTATTACCTATGACTTTATTACTTTTATTGTGAGTATTAGGCTTATCATTATTACTGATCACTGTTTTTGTGCAATGACATTGTAATATATAATTTTAAATTGTAAAAGAGGAGTTCATGAAGATGAGCTTGTAATAAATCTTATCTTAAGTGACATATTTCAGATAGATATAGATATCTATCTGATAGATTCAGATAACTATAGATTGTGCCCTCTACTGGATTTGTGATTTAAAATGTGCATTGAAATGTTCCCAGAGCAACATGTTTAAGTTTTTCAAGTAAGTTTTGCAAAACCATATGGGCGTACGAATTTTATATAAAGACATGGAGCACATTACATTAGTCAGATCTCAAAGGGCACCTTTTTTACCCCTTTTTCAAGATTTAAGATGTCTTTTGTGTTCACAGAATGTGTCTGTAAAGTTTCAGCTCAAAACACCCATCAGATTATTTATTATACCTTACAGACTATTGAATTTTTCTGCTCTGAACACAGTGTGCTTGACAGAGTGCATCTCTGGCTGCATCAGATAAACAGCAGGAAGGAAGCAGATCTCAGGTAACGATGAGAAATACTACAGTAAGAACTTTGCCAATTATCATTTATTTGATGTATTTCTTGTGGAGTTAATTCAAGCCTTTCTGCAACGATGAGTCACACACAATGTCATTACAAAGTTTAGGCACACACATACAGACACACAGTGGACACACACACAGTGAGCTAAATAGATCTTTTAATCCCAGTTTCTTTGTGCATGCCCTGTCTTGTCGATATGATTATATGCACTACAGAGAGATTGACAAGCTGTCAATCAATTCGGTGGCCGGGGAATCTGCACTCCTATGTCATGTTGTGGTGGGCCCAAAAATGGGGGGGATTTGGATCCTATTCTCTTTATATCACCCCAATATGACTGTGGACACACTATACCTACACACAGTTCTGTCCAAACAGCTTCCAAAAGATGATTTTCATCAAAGGTGCCATTTAAAAGAACTTGGTCTGTTTACAGGTTTTGTATATACTTGTAGGTATAAAACCTTGTTATATTAAGTGTGCTTACATGTACAATAAATAAAAGTATACAATAAACAGTATTCTCTAAAATTAAAGGACAGTTTTTAAAAGCAATTCAGAAAAAGAAAAGCGTTCACCTGATTTTTACCACTTTTTCAGATTTTACCACATTCTCATCCTGTTATTTACTTGTTTTTTATTTTTTGAATTCTGTTTTTGTCTTACCTGCTTCTGAAACCAGCCAGACCCGAACCCCGTCATCTGCATCTCAAGTTTGTGGACGTACACGGCGAGCTAACTGGACAAACTGGTAACAGTGGGAAAGCTTTGTAGGTAAGCGGTCAGCTGGTGAGCACGAAAAGGAATGGCTTCATACAGCCCCATAGTGTTCATTTTAAAAGTGAAATGCAGCCATACATACTTCTGGCTACATAATTCGTAATCTCCAGAAATGTATATAGGGCTACATTTTCAGAATGAGCTATGTTGTGTAAATGCTTGCCAATATAAATAATTATGAGACAATAAAAACTGAAATAACTAGCCTAAAATGCACAAAACAAATTTTGATACTGACTTGAGAAAAATCTAACATTTATAACATGTTATTAATGTTTTTACTGCATTGCTAACATCAAACTAGCATGTGGTTATAGCATATTTTAACACATTGCTTGCATATTTTCACATTGCTACCATGTTATTAGCATTGCAAGCGTATTTAAATCTGTTACTAGCATTTAAACATATTGCTAAGATGAATTAGCATTTTGCAACACTATGCTAATACAACTAATCCTGTTGCTAACAGACTTCATATTGGACCCATGAATGTCGATATGTTGATATGAATCATGTTGTTAACGTGTTACATGTTAGCAACTAGTGTGCTAGCAACACTTATGTTAGCACATTAACATTGTGCTAGTATGAACTAGCAAGTTGATTTCCAGCATGTTTAGCATTTTTGAGAAGTATGAAACATTTTGTTACATACAAATAACCATAGTTTACTTTATTTTCATGAATGTTTTAACCATTAGGCCTATTTATTCACTTTTTATTTATCAATTTATGCTTTTCTAACATTAAAATAAAGCCTTTTCCTGGTAAAGTGAGAATATTGGTGTTTAAACGGGTACGCCTAAAGTCAATGCTTAGCTTTTTCTCAGACATATGCGTTTCCCTATTTGTGATATCTGCTTCCAGCCCGTGGCATTTTTCATTACATCCTCATTTGCCCAAGGGACTTGAAAACAGGGATTAAGAAAAGATGAAAGTCATCTTTACCAGTCCTGTTCTATGATTTATTCAGATGAGCCCAGCTACGCATTGCTGTCTGCTTGTTTAGCACAGAATAATGAGGCCCGTGGTCAAACACCGTGTTTAATTGCTGGGAATCAGGATCATGATAATGGTTTGTTCTTTACTGTTTATGCTAGCGTGGGCTTGGGGAATGGACTCTTTTCTTGTTCGAGTGTTTCAGACGGGATACAGATGTTTGACAGTATGCGAGATTAGATAAGAAATGTAATGCTGTTGAATTAATCATTAAAAAATACAACGATAAAGAGGAAACAATAAAAATATCTGCAGTGATGCAGGCAACCTTTTCCTTGAGGAATATTCCTCAGTGATACATATTGCTTCCTGTCGTTGCTTTGAAAGGGGATCAGCTTTGATTCTCCTTTAAAATTGACAGATTAATATCAAAAACATATCCTAAAGTGTCCAAATTGCATTACTGATGGAACGATGGGATCTGAAGAAAATGAATAGCTCTTCTTTAAATCTTTTGTTTGTGTGTGTGTGTGTGTGTGTGTGTGTGTGTGTGTGTGTGTGTGTGTGTGTGTGTGTGTGTGTGTGTGTGTGTGTGCGTGCGTGCGTGTGTGTGTGTGCGTGTGTGCGTGTGTGCGCGTGTCCGCTGAGCTTCCAGATCGATTACAACTGTTGATGCTGACAAATGATGGTAATTTTCTAACTGTCTCTGAACCATTACAATGGTGATTATTTTCACAGTGTGGGAACACTATAGAAACTGCAGCTGGATGGTGAAGGTACAGTATATCACTGAAATCAAACTGATGTAGAATTTCCGTGAATGGAAAATTTGTATGACCAGGCAACACAGAAAATGTTACTACAGATATATTACAGACACAATTATTATGATAATAAAAGATGCATTTTTTATTACCAAAAAAAAAAAATAATAATAATATTGTGAAATAATATTGTGAAATATTATAACAATTTATAACAACTGTCTACTTTTCTATTTTGGAAAAGCTAAAAAAATAAGAGATCAGATATTATCCGTTTTTAACTGCTACTGCAAAATAAAAGATATGTATAAAAAAAAAAAATAAAAAAATAAAAAAATATATATATATATATATATATATATATATATATGATTAGTTTAAAATATATTAGTCTATGTTTCAGGATCCCTAAATTTGGAAAGTTTTTAATATTGACAAAATATTGAGAAATTATAAAAAATTTCTGCAAATTCATCAAAGTATGGAGCACCTAAGCTGCCATGTAGAAGAGAGTCTTTATTTGTTAAGACTCTTTTGTTATGTCTTTTTTATATTTAAATACAAGCTGAATAAAGCTAAACTTGTCCAAATTACGACAAAATGATATGTAGACATCGTGTTGTATAATATCATGAAAAATGTCTTGTTAGAGCAGTTCTTCTAAAGCCCTTCAGCTTCAGCAGCACAGCGGGTGGTGATCGCAGGTTTGCTTTTGATAGCTTTTGATCTCTGAACACCAGAGAAGCTGTAGTGGGCATTAAGATGGCTACTCTAAAATGAAGTGTTTTCACCATTTAAAGTGTTTCAGAGCTGAGTGCTTTACTGATCAACTGATTTCAGCACAGAGCCAAATGTGGACAAGGCATTTTTACCTTGATTTTCTTGATTTCAAACTGTAATATTTTGGGATATTGATTAACATATGCTTTATTATTATTAGTAGTAGTAGTAGTAGTAGTTGTTGTTGTATTAGTAATAGTAGTAGTAGTTGTTGTAGTAGAATGAGTAGTAAAATATATTTGATTACATTAACACGTGCAGGCATACAGTTTATAAGTTTATCATTAAATACCAATTCTGTGCATTTAAAATAGAAAATGGCCCTCTAAAGATGTACTGTAATTGAAAATCTACAGAGAAAATTAGATAGAAGTACAATAGAATAAACTAGTAAAAGTAAATGATTTAACATTAGTGCTGAGTAATTAAAACATAAGAGAAATGTTTCACCATATATATATATTTTTTTTTTCAAATTAAATTCATAAAATCAAGAATGAGAATGTTAGTGCTACTAAAGTGGAGATTTACAGAGAAAAATTTATTATAATAATTTAGATAAATCAGCATCTAAGGAGATTGTAATTGACAATCTGGATACATAAATAAATGCTAATTTAATAATCAAATAAACAAAGATACTTTTAGATGTTTTATTAGGTTCAAGACACCCTGAAGTACTTTTTAAAAGTTTAACAGATTTGTGTGTGTTGAGCATCAGTTAAGACAACATGTCAGCTTTAATTGTGGGGGAAACTGGATAATTTTGAGTTTTTGTCAGCTAATTTCATCTTCAGCTAATTTAAAATCATTTTTGGGGTGGGATCAAACTTGGTAACTTGTGGCAAATCTGCTTGTAAAGTGATGACACGTCGGTTTCTAATTATTATTCTTTCATTCATTCATTTTCTTTTCGACTTAGTCCCTTTATTGTTCTGGGGTCACCACAGCAGAATGAACGCCAACTGCGGATGCCTTTCCATTACTGGGAAACATCCATACACAATTATTCACACACATACACTATGGAAAATTCACCTATAGCACATGTCTTTAGACTTGGGGACTGGGGGAAACCGGAGCACCTGGAGGAAACCCACGCGAACACGGGGAGAACATGCAAACTCCACACAAAAATGTCAACTGACCCAGCCGAGGCTCAAACCAGCAACCTTCTTGCTGTGAGGCGAACGTGCTACCCACTGCGCTGACGTGCAGCCGTTTCATTATTATTCATAGCAGAGTTTTCTTATCCTATGAGAAGACGCTGCTTCTTAATTATTAATGACAGCATCTGCTTTCCGAAGGCAAGGCAGACTAGCCAAGCTGTGAGACCCAATGACTGACTGAGACTGTGTCTGCACACGGCACAAGTTGTATGTGTTTGTTGATCCACAGGGTTTGTTGCAGGTTTTACCCAGCGATGCTGTTAGGGCCGATACAACAAGGCTGTTGGTTTGCAGCAGGCATTTTTGTCGGGAGAGCTGTACAAGATTTGGTGAAAGGTGGACATGTGTTTTATCAGTTGAGTTTGTTACCATTCAAACATATCACGTATCCGTGCAGCCATGTACACCTATTTTTAAAATCCTCCAGATTACTGGCAGGGCTAATGGCTGAAATTGATAGGTCAAGAGGCCTGCTGCACTTCTATTCACTGTGTCTGCATCCAGACCCGGGGATTCAGGAGGAGAGAAGTCCTCCTCATTTATAGTGTTTGTATAAACATGATTATCTTTATAATGATGTAACAAATTGTGGTTATGTGTATATGAAATTACAAATAACATATGTAGCAGGGTATTAAATTACTTACTGTTTATTTATTTGCATTTTAACTTTGTAAACTATAAAATCATGGGTCTCTGTTGGTGAGCCAACTGACAACAGTTGTTCACTCACCTCTTATTTCCCCTGCTCTGCCGGCCACACCTACTCCTCCCTTTTGCTTGCATGGCTCCATCATTAAGCTTTTTTTTAAAAATGTGATATAGACTTGAACGGAAAGAAGGGGGTTTCATGGCCCTTTAAAGAATGCTGAACAGCCCAGAATCTCATTTACAAAAAACTATAGATCTCTTAAATAGTTGTTTTGATTGGATGATTCTAGAGATCTTCATGAGTGTGTTAATATATATTTGTAAACAAAAAATATTTTTTTAGTAACATGAAAACTGCCTTTATTTGGGAGGATTTAACTTGATTATGTATCCTGGAGTTTGGTGTAGGAAATTGAAACCTCATGGACAGGAAGGAAATCAATCAATCCTCTTGAAATCTTTAATTTGGTTGTTCACTTGCACATCATTGAGAAATTAAACATGAATAACAAGTAGAAAATTGCTTATAAAAGTAAAATGGCAACTATGAACTTCAGTAACTAGTTGTCAGTGCACTTAAATGGGTTAATAACTACACATATATTAAAAACCTTTATGGAACAATCTATCAAAACAATATTTATTAAAATGATTGTTAGCAAAATAATATATCATACACATTGTCTTCTCACATTCGATGGTTGCTGAACTGCTCTCCTGTCGTTTCTCATAAGCAGAGCTGTCTCTCCTCTTGAGATCTTTTATTTAAGAGCAGGCTCTTCACCTCACTCCCTGTGGAAGTGAATCTGAGTTCAGGAGAATCTCTCTTTCTTACTGCCTGTGTTGTGACTTGTCATCTTAGTGACAGAACAAGCATGACCCGCCCACAACAGCCAAGTTTCATCATATCTACAGTATAGAAATCCTTTGGGTGGCCTTTCACAGATGGCACAATGTGCTAAGGAATCTGTTTTCTATGTGGAGTCGATGTGTCTTTACTATTTGCAAAAGAGGTCAGCGGCACTGGTGGTCATCAGATGTACATTAATAAGCAATGGCATTCACTTAGAAGTAACACCTATAGATGTACATTTAGCAGAAGCTTCTGTCCAAAGCGACTTACAAATTCATCACAAAGAGGTAATACACATAAAAGATGCTACTTATACAAAGGAACTGATATTGCTCAGAGAAATAAGAGATATAGAGTAAGGGGCGGGGGATAATTTGTATTTCTTTATAATTGACTAGTCAACTAGACAGAAAACCTCCATAAAACAGTACAAAAACGACAATACTTTACAATAACAGTACAGGAATAATGATGTATCAATATGTAAACTAAACATTACTTTATTATACACGTTAATCATGAACTAACTTTAACTACAACATGAGTCACAAGAGTTCATGTGTAAATGATGGCTACCTTAATTACTTGTTAGTACATGTTGTTAATGAATGTATTAATTAACATTAAAGTTTCAGCTAAATGTAACCAACATAAACTCAGGAGCTGTTAATGTATAATTAATCATGAATTTACTTGAAGGGGCACATCATCATTAACTCATCCTTAACTTTATGAACTCCGATGTTTAAACTGTTCGTGTTGATGTTGACAGAACACTTTTCTATTGTTATTCGATGTAAACGCACTAGTTGAACGTGCATAAGGACTTCATGAGTAGTTAAGAATGGGTTAATGATGATGTGCCCCTCCAAGTAAAGTCATGACATAATTATACATTAACATATCATGAGTTCATGATGGTTTAATGAAGAATAATATAATGTGGTAATACATTAATTAACAAACAATCATGTACTAACATGCAATTAAGTTAGCCATTATTCAGACATCTTGTGACTCATGTTGTAGTTAAAGTTAATGATTAGCTCATGCATTAACTTGTCATTAATTCATATAAAAGTAATGTTTAGTTTACATATTAACACATCATTATTAATGTACTGGTACTGTAAAGTGTTACAGAAAAACATGTATACGCAAAATTATTTGTATAAACAATATATTTGAAACATTTATGAATTAAACAGTCACGCCAATATTTATTTAGCCTTGAATTAATGAACATTTGATGGTTAAAGTACGAATGATAATTTAACTGGAAATAATACTTTTAAAAATGTAACTTTGCAGTTGTGTGTTTGTGATTCACTTGTGTGTATTTACATTTTTTAAATGCATTTAGAACATTGTCCTGCACTGTAAAAAAAAAGTTAAATTGAGTCAAATGAAGTAATTGAGTTGAAAGTTGAGTCAACTCAACAATGTCCTGAAGTTTGTTGCCTTTTAATTTTAAGTTGTCAACTTTTTGTGTTGATTTTTTAAAACTACAGTTAAATAAAGTGACTTATTGACATTTTAGTAGTTTGTGCATAAATGACATGTTGAAAGAAATAGTATACATAAACAAATCCATAAAATAACAGGTAACTGGCAGTTCATTACCCATTTTTACAATCAACCCAGATAATACTTTGTTGCAACCTACTAATAATGTCAAAAAGATCACTTTGTTAAACATTTCAACGTGAAAAAATGTCAAAGCTTTGAGATTAAAGTAAAAATTCATGTCAAAAACATAAATAATAAATAGAAAACATCCCTAAAACACCTCTGAATCATTGCCACCTGCTGTCAATCGTGTTGACAGAAATCGTCTGCTCTTCTTTAAAATACCTGACATCCTGACATCGTGACATTAGCTGTGTTAACATGCTTAAGGATGTTGATAATTAATTTCTTAGTTTAGTCCGAAATGCACTCTCAGAAATAAAGCTGTTACTGGGGTGATACCTTTTGCAAAGGTACACATTTGTACTCAAAATATATATTAGTACCTATAATTTTTAAAAGGAACACTTTTGTACTTTTTATGTACTAATATGTAACCTTGAGGTATTAATATGGACCATTTAGGTACAAATTTGTACCTTTTGAAAAGATACCCGCCCAGCTCGTCCTGAGTGTGCAAATAAAATTTAATTCCCTTTGAATTTTTTTTTGTTCAAATTTCAGTCATAAAAAGAAAAAACACATGGCTAAAAAGAATGTTTCAATCACATTCTGAAGATTAAATCATAATTTCTTTTTTGCACATTATTAATTCTAATGAACATGGACAGTGCTTTAGCATCAGCAAACTTGTCATATTCCTTGCCATGCGATTAATTTTAACTGTAGTACTTGTAGTACTATAGTAACTTGTGAAATTTCAACAGTGCAGAGCAAACCCCATCACCCAAATCAAAGTAAATCTATACACAGAAATGTGTTTTCTGGCCACCATTTGATTGGCAAGATACTATCATAGGCTTTTTTAAATAAAAACAATCTCCCAATGGCCGATAGCATGGAAAATTGCATTTATCTTTTAATACCAATTACTGGGCAATGGATCAGAACATCTCTAGTTTTAAGTGATAAAATAAACTGCAGTAAGGCTTTAACGTAACTGTATTTCTTATCTCAACTATCAACACAATATTGTCTGGTTGACTTGATGACTAGTCCTGTATACCTCTAGTTTAAACGGAAATGAGTTGGCAGAGGCAGAAATCATCAAGGCCAGAACTCACTTCTTATTAGTCTTCCTGAAGTATAGACATTTTTAGGGCACTCTGAGCTTTCCATATTTAAATATAAAGCACAATAGACATCCAGGCATGCTTCTACAAAAGCCAAACCAGTTCCAGAGTTCATGTTAAAGTAGAAGAAATACAAACCCGCTGTTCCCCTCAGCACAAACGGCAAAGCACCTTTACTGCCTCAGGCAGAGCATTTTTTCTTCTTGCTAGTCACTGGAGGCTTTGCAAGGAACCCTGGGTAACTTCTGGAAGCTTTTAAAGTGAGGCGAATAAAGTACAAGCGCAATAATAAAGACATTTAGAGGGATCATTGTGAGTAGTGACCTTAGTAAATATCTTTGGTGATGCAAGGCTTACATCAGGAGCCCTTTTTAAGAAGTGCTATAAGAAATCGCGCTCTGGCAAATAGCATCATAAATTATTGAAAACATGTTCCCTTCCCACTTTGGAAATAAATTATTGCTGGAATTCAAATGAGCTGTGCATATTCCAAATGTGCAGTCATTTAAAAATATATGCATCGTGCATGAAAAAGGGTTGAATATTATAGTTTCAGGTGTCCTTTAATGTCACTGCATGTGTTCGGTCCCTCATAGTGAACCAGGACCACCTCACTTGTTTCCTGTCCTCCCTTCTGTTTGTGCTACACGGAGACCCTATTAAAGCATATGGAGTGGTAAGTTGTTGATATAATGGGGTGTGACAGACCATGAGCTCTGCTGTGATCTCAGGTCACCACATAGGTGTGCAGACATCTGTGGATGATACACGAACACTATAGCCTGCGAACCACAGTCATTTCCATCAGATGCCCAGTGAATTATGCCAACAAGGTGCAAAGATGTGAGGGCTTAAATAATACTTTATGCAGACACAAGGCTATCATTTTGCAGCTGTTGTCATAGTATTGTAACTGGATAGGAATTTGTTTGTTTGTTTATTTCAAAGGATCCTGGAGGTATCTTTTCTATAAAATAAATATGTTCATAAAAATTAAATTCTAATATTAGTTTTTTTATGTTCAAATAACTTGCCAAACCCAAAAATTATGAATCAGTGTATATTACTAAAACGTATATCATTATTGTACAATTAGGATTTATAAAAATATCTATTCTAATAATATCTATCTAATAATATATTCTTAAAACGTAGGATGTTTCTAGTGACCGGGAGGTACATATTTTTACAGTTTTTGTTTTTGCGAATCCACGAGAGGCCGCTGTGTGCGCTTTTTTGGATCTCAAACTTCTCTTGCTGAGTGCCATTCGCATCGTGCTGTTTTTGCGTAAACCCACCAGAGGCCGCTGTCGAACGACCGTCTGTCTGTCTGACTGAATGATTGACTGGGCGACCGGCCAATCGACAGACCCACCCTCCTCCTTCCCTAAACCCAACCAGTTTGACCCGCTCACCCGCTTACTTCCCTAAACCCAATCAACTATTTACTAAAGCCGTCCAGAAAAAGAAAAGCCCTCGTTGGATTTTTTACCCCATTCTCACGCTGTTATGAACTTGTTCACTTTATATTTTTGGATTCTGTTTTTGTCTTAACTGATTTCTGGAACTGCTCTTCCCCGGACTCGAACCTGGTCGTCGTTGTCATGATTAGCTCCTCTCTGCATCTCAAGTCCGCTGATGCACACGACGAGCTAACTGGACAAACTGATTGCGGTGGGAAAGCCCTCCACACGGATGTAAGCGGTCAGCCGGTAAGCGTGAAAAGGAATGACGTCACACCGCCCCGTAGCGTTCTCTTAAAGAGCCCATATTATGAGTTTTTGAAAATGCCCTTCCATGTAGTGTGTAACACAGCTCTAAGTGAAGTGAAATATCCAGCTAAGGCTTAAATCTGTAAGTGTACAGTGTTTAAAACTATTGATTCATCTATAAAAGAGTCGACTCATAGTGCTCCAAACGAGTCGCCTTGATAACGAGTCATTATGTGTTTCGCGATGACGCAGCCACGAAACACAAGCCTCGCCAGTAGTTACGCGCGCAAACCAGGGAGATTTGAAACCTGCGGCCCCGCCCACTAACACAGAAAAAACACTAGACACACACACACAGACGCCGCCGGTCCAATGAAGTCACGCTGTGCTCAGATGGATAATATTGACAGTCTCTACCCAAAGATGAGTTGTTAACCTGGTACAGTACACGCGGTTACTCTTTATATTCTCTTATCACATGTAAGCCACGTTAAAAACGCGACGCGTGCCGCTTTGTTTACGGATTTAACGTTAAAGGCTTTTGTGAGCTCGCGTTCCACTGCCGTTTGTCGTTGCTATGGCGATCGATCGTAAGCTAGGAGACAGGAGACTCGTGTCACGTTCCCTAGTTCTTCTGAGGAGCGTTGTGTGTGTGTGTGTGTGTGTGTGTGTGTGTGTGAGAGAGAGAGAGAGAGAGAGACTCGCGTCGCTTTCCCTAGTTTTTCTGAGGAGCGTTGTGTGTGTGTGTGTGTGTGAGAGAGAGAGAGAGAGAGAGAGAGAGAGACTCGCGTCGCTTTCCCTAGTTCTTCTGAGGAGCGTTGTGTGTGTGTGTGTGAGAGAGGGAGAGGGAGAGGGAGAGAGAGAGACTCGCGTCGATCTCCCCAGTTCTTCTGAGGAGGGTTGTGTGTGTGTGTGTGAAAAAAGCCTTACACTATGAAGCGCGTGTGCACTGTGACTACTTTTATATAGTTGATTACCAGCTGGGCATTTCACTCTGTCTCGTGCTGAAGCCTGTCACTGTCGACCAATCGCAGCAGGCTGTCATCGGTCCAATCAGCGCAGATTAGCTTCGCGCTGAGGAGGGGGTTGGGAACAAATGAATCGCTGAACGATTCATATGGGAGTCGTTGGGATAATTAGGTAAAAATAAATGCAGATTATAAGACCATCAAAGTGTTTTATGACCTTGCATGCATATTAGACTGTTGTTGGAGACCCTTACAACCTAAATATGACCCTATTTCATGTATAATATGGGCTCTTTAAAAATGAAATGCAGCCATACGTACCTCTGGCTACATAATTCGCAGTCTCCTGAAACATCCACAGGACTATGTTTTCAGAATGAGCCTGGGTTGAAAAATATGGATTCATATTGAGCTTATTCTGCGATGTAGACGTTTGCTCGGTTTTGCGATTGTTTTAGAACTTCTGATTCTGTTGACAATGGGAAAACTGACAAATAAGCTTCTGGAACTGGTGTTAGTGTGACCAACAGGGAGCACTCAACCTGCAGACTGTGTGGGTCCTAACACCCCAGTATAGTGAAGGAGACTCTTTAGGATGAGACGTTAAACCGAGGTCCTGACTCTCTGTGGTCGTTAAAAATGCTAGGATGTTTTTTGAAAAAGAGTAGGGGTTTAAAATTTCTACCCCTGTGAACTATGAGCTCATGGTTGAAAAATTTCTTGTTTCTGTACTGAAAATGTGAAATATCAATATCAATGGCAATGTCATTTTTTTCATATCAACCGGGGTGCTGCATTTGCAATTGTTTGCTCTAAATGAGAGCAGAGATTTTGTTAATTTCATGAACAGATTATCTAAATTTTAAATAAAAAATGAATTTTTCAAACATTCGTTCAACCTGCAGACTGTGTGGGTTCTAATGCCCCAGTGTAGTGAAGGAGACTCTATAGAGCACCGTCTTTCAGATGAGACATTGTACCGGGGTCCTCACTCTATGTGGTCATTAAAAATCCCACGATGTCCTTCGAGTTTAACCCCAGCAACCTGGCCAAATTTGCCTACTAGCCTCTGTCCATCATGGTCTCCTATCCATCCCCATATCATAATTGGCTTCATCACTCTGTCTCCTCTCCACCAATCAGCTGGTTTGTGGTGTGCGGTCTGGAATAATATGGCTGTCGTGATGCAGGTGGATGTTGCACACTGGTGGTGGATGAGGAGATTCCCCCCAAAATGTGTAAAGCACTTTGAGTGTCCAATAATGTGCTATATAAATGTAAGAATTTATTATTATTATTATTCATTCATTCATTCATTTTCATTTTGGCTTAGTTCCTTTATTAATCCGGGGTCGCCACAGCAGAATGAACCACCAACTTATCCAGCATATGTTTTATGCAGCGAATGCCCTGTAACAGCTGAGTGACTAATAAGTTACTAAAAACCTTTATCAGGATTTTTTTATCCTTCTTCACAGAACAAAGTATTTTCAGAATATACACTATAAACAGTCACTGTTGCAAATAATATTTTAATTTTTTTAAAGGCCCTAAGCAACACTCCACTGAGAGTTCAATGTGCTGGTCCTCAGTCAACAATGCAATCAAACCTCACACATTCTACCTGTCAAAGCTCTTCTTCCAGTGGAACTAACCCTGCTGGGGTGTACTCTAAGCTCCTGCTTCATGTTTTTCATTTTTCTGTGCTTTTTCCTATGTCCTCCAATCCCCAAATGAACTGTCACTAATTTGAACCAAGTTTGGGAAACATATTGAAATTATCTGAAAGATTTAGATGCAAGAAAGTTTGACAATGTAAAATACATGTGTGTTTTGTCCGGAAATCGTATTTGCAGGGATGTAATTGAAGTCACAATCAACTACAACCCGTGATAACACTGTAAATAAAACATGGGGAAGACCTTGTAACCTTAATTCTTTGATCACAACAGTATGATGATCTGTGATCAGCTGCTAAATTCATATCTGCTTTTAAGATCAGCACTTGAGAGAGACGAGTAGAGTGCTTGCAAAATATCAAAACTATTTTCACTGAAATAATGTTTGTTTACACATTTGAATACACATATTCACTAGCAACACAAAACATTTGTGGTTTGTAAAATACATGCTGATATCTATGATAATCAATTATATGACTGATGATATCAATGATCATTTTACACATAATATGTAAACACTGTTTAGGAAACTAAATAGTCAGTTACCTTCCACGTACTTTGAAAGTAGCTGATGAACTGACATGTAAATCTACCCACTGCAGTAATGCATTTTAAATAATGGTCACATTCGAAAACTTACGCAGGGGGTCAGCTTCCATATAGGACTAAAACTTCTAGGCTTATATCCAACTATGGTGAACAAGGTTATATTTCCTTTGCAACCAAAAACACATCTCTTTGGAGTCATTCTCCAGCACGTCATGTGCAGTGCTTCAGTGACTTCCTTAAAAAAAATTCAAAACAAGAAGTAGCCTTTTTGATAAGCAATTGTCATCCATACAAGCAGTTTTTTTTAGCACTTGGTCTATGATTTGCTCGTTAACTCATTAACTTTGTAGATATCTTCAATGCAGAAATTGCACACTTCTTTTTTTGCTATTTTCTAAAAGCCACTTCCCATATTGTGAAGCTCAACAACCTTGAGCCCCAAACCACAGCAATGTTCTTTGGTTTTAAACATTGTGATGAATGACTGGGCAAGTCTGAACTTTTTGAACTTCCTAAATTTATACCCCTGTGAACTATGAGCTCATGGTTGAACAATTTCTTGTTTCTGTATACTCAAAATGTGAAATATCAATGGCATTTTCTTTTTTCTTTTTATTTATTTCTTTTGTTCATAAATGAATTGGGGTGCCCCATTTGCAATTGTTATAAATAAGAGCAGAGATTTTATTAGTATTATGACCAAAAGATAAAAATTTTTAATAGAAAAATATTTTTTTCAAATATTAATGGTGGGCCTAATATATTGAAATGCAACCTAAACATTTTCAGAAAATAGTCGAACACAGGGCGAAGTTTAATTGTATTGTTTACTGGCACAGATAACAGACAGTGAGCCAGTGAATTGAGCATGGCTTGGATGGCAGTCACAGAGTTTAGTTTTCCAAGCAGCCCTCACCCTCCCTCCATGAGGACCGCACCGGTTACTATAGCAACACCACCTCACTCAAAGGCTTTTTTGACTATTTGGACTTGATGTCAGGGTTATTTGGTTTGTCTGTATCTCCTTAAAAGCAAACCTCAATACCAGTCAGACCAGAAAACAAAAAGATTTATTGAAGTCCGGGGCTACTGTAGGCATGCTAGAACTGACCAAAACATGAAAATAAGCAAAATCACTGTGTCATATTAAAGGGCTGAATACACACACACACCTTTTACATTTTTTGAAATGAAAATAGGGACATACTGACAGCGTCTAAAGCAGGGGTGCTCAACCCTGTTCCTAGAGATCTACTTTCCTGCAGAGTTCAGCTCTAACCCTGATTAAACACATATGAGCCAGTTAATTAGGACCTGAAGGACACTTCATAATTACAGGTAGTTGTGTTTGATATGGGTTGCAACTGAAATCTGCAGGAAGGAAGATCTCCAGGAACAGGGTTGAGAATTAATATTTCATTTAATAATAATTCATTTTCTTTTTTGCTTAGTCGCCACAGCGGTATGAACTGCCAACTTATCCAGCATATGTTTTACACAGTGGATGCCCTTCCAGCTGCAACCCATAAATGGGAAACACCCATACACTACGGACAGTTTAGCTTTACCCAATTCACATGTACTGCATGTCTTTGAACTATGGGGGAAACCAGCCTGATCTCACAAGAAAACCTAAAAGTAATTTACGTTTTGTCAGTTTAGTGGCTAATTCGTACGAATTCATATTAGTTCAGTCATACGAAAATGTACGATTTTAAAAAGGAGGTGTGGCACCCAACCCCACCCCTAAACCCAACCGTCACTGGGTGATTAGCAAATCGTACTATATTGTACGGATTAGATCATATAAATTGATACAAATTAGCTACTAAATCAAAAAGTTACGAATTGCTGTGAGATTGTGTTGAGGAAACCGGAGCACCCGGAGGAAACCCATGCGAACACGGGGAGAACATGCAAACTCCACACTGAAATGCCAACTGATCCAGCCGAGGCTCAGCAACCTTCTTGCTGTGAGGCGATCGTGCTACCCACTGTGCCACTGTGACGGCAGAATTAATGTTACTTATGTAAAAAAAAAAAGCTACTACCACTGAACTACTAACTACTACCAAAGTCACTTTATTAGGCAAGTCATTTCACTCGGCGGCCATCTTTGAAACGCCTCTCGGACAGTATACTGTTTGAATGGGAAAACATCAAATTCTCCAAAACTGTTTGCCAAGCTTACGATTGAATTTCATATAGGGAATCACCAATTAAATTAAACAACAACTGTCTCTTTAGTTTAATTTCTAAATGTCCAAATGACACAAAATTTGCAGAAATACACGTCTGGTCTGAGCCCCTTCCTCAGAGTATCATCAGTCTATAGCGATTGATGATTGGCTCCTGTACTAGAAGGCGGGCTTTATTTGCCAGATAGCGATCGATGATTGGATCCTGTACTAGTAGGCAGGGCTTTATTCACCATACAGTTACACTTTTCCCCATTCAAAAAGATACGAGTGACATGTCTTGTGTATTCTAGAGTCTTTGCTTCTACTAACTGAATTAAGTCTACTATGCAGTACCCAACCCTCTCCTTTGGCTTGTATTGTGGAAAACTGCCTACTAGTTATGTCTGGATTATAACATAAAACAATCTCAGCAATTCGCTATGTGACAGCAATTCGCTATGTGATAGAGTAAACAAGCTAAACACATCCAGAACCACATTTATAAGCTGAGTGGGGGGAAAACAAATGTTTAAGGACACAAAAATAGACTGCAGCACTTTTACATTGTCAACGGTACGCCACTTTAACAAAGAGTGAAATACAATTCTTCAACATTTTCACCACGTCAAAGGTTTATTTTAAAAAAAGACTAAATTAAATTTGTATATTTCAATGTCCATTTTCTTACCCTCTTTTTTTGGAGAAATTATCCAACTAAAGACCCCAACAGAAAATATTTGACTGTTTTTGTTTGTTTGTCTATGTTAGCTATGTTAGCTATATTAGCTACACTGTACAAAATGGCCATGATTTCAATGGTAAAAAACTGTAAAAATGCTACAGTAAAAATCCGTAACCTGGTTAACAGTATGTTTCCTTAATATATACGGTGAATGACCGTAAATTGACTTTCCCAGAATTCCCTACATGGCACATCACTTTTTATGCTTTTTGTTGACATTACTATGGATCTTTTTTAGTTGTTTCCCCATCAGTTATGTACATTAGAGATTTATGTTACATCTAATGTTGATAAACAATGTTTCATGACTTTAATTTTATGCGTGTTACCATACTGGGGTTTAGTAGCTGTGTGAATGACACTGAGCACCTTCTATGCACTGATACACTTTTTCTGCTTGTGAAAAAAGTTGTTTGTGATGAGCATTAGTTCATTATATAACTTCCTCATCACCACCTGCATCTGGCTGCTAATGTGTCTAACTGTGTAACAAAAGATGTGTAGATGTTGGAAATTCAAAATACAGACATATTACCTCTATAAACTTATGAAATACGGTAGTTTACTGTAAAAATTAGAAATTACTTTTACGGTTTGTACCGTATTTTTAACTGTAAAATTCTGGTAACCACAGCTGCAGTTTTTTTACTGTAAATTTAACGTATTTATTTTTTTACAGTGTAGCTGTGGCACTTGCAAACATGCTGCATAGATTTGTCCACATAATAAAAACTATAGCTGCTGTCTGGTAGATTATATAAATTTGGAAATTTGACTTTCCCGTGACACAAAGTTCACTGCACACATAGGGATAGTGTCAAAATCCCACAATCCACTCATATTTTTTGCTGATGCTTTTAAGTCTATTATTTTCTATTACCCGCAATAAGGTCAGTGGAGAAGGTTGGGTTAATGCCCTCCATCATGCGCTTCGTCTCTGCTCGGTCGTGACGTCATAAAGGTTAGAACTCGGTTGGTGCAGTGCTGCGCAGACCGATCGAAATCTGTCTTGAAGCGGTGCATGCCGGTTAGAAGTTCTGTCCAGATTGATGCTGCGCCGATGCCATGTACTGTCACATGTGGCATCAAAGTACCGCGACAGTGCTCCGAGATCAGATGACTGATTCAGCCGGTGCAGCATCTGAAGAGCGACTGCTGGAGCAGCGATGACGACACCGATATTACACGATTGGCCGAGTTCACCGCATGACAACATCCACATGTTTAAGGTTTATTATTGGACAACTTCCATCTCACAAATTTCAAAACAAACAATTAACTTTTTATAACATCTCTATCTTGTACACATGATGCTTATTAAAATACTACAAATATTTTACTGCAGTATCATCTTTTGTTAAATAATTAGTTAATAATGACTAGATTGTTTGCATAGGTTTATTCTGCCTTTTTTATACAGACTATGTACTGCATCCAGCTCCATAAACGATTTAAATTATATATTTTAGTGAATAACCTAAATATTAACGTCAAATAAGTCGTACAGATAAATAATTATCATAATTACAATAAAATAATTATCATCCTTGATCCTGCCACCCCAAAGGTTTCTTAACAAATTAAATTAAATAACTATTTTATCAAATAATAATAAAATGATTTATATGATTATAAAATATACATATATTTTTCCCGTTCATGCAAAAATTTTAAAAGTGACATTGATGTACCTTGCTCTTTCTGGGAAACTTCTACTTAAAGGTTAAAGTGCTTTTTTTAAATACTTTCATATCCAAAATAATCTTAATCATTGTTATAGACTTAATCAAAACACCTTGTGTTGGGTTTTACACTATTGGAAAGTTTTATATCTATAAATGTAAATAAATGTAAACCCTTTTTAGCATATTAAAAAAAAAGAAGCATTAGCTTAAAGAGTGCCGTTTAAACTCCTAGAATTTGTACTTTTTGCTTTGTATTTAATAGGCTTTTTCATTTCCATGTTTATACTACCCTCTCGTTTCCCCTAGTTTCTCTCATGTGTTTGTTATAAGTTTAATTCATAACTCTTGTTGTTTAAAAATAAACTAGTTTGACTGTATTCTGTTTTATTTGTACTGTAAATCTTTTGTTGTTATAAATAAAAAATAAAAAATACAAAAGGATGATGACGCCATGTGATCGGTAATCATGACTGCCGCAACTTTGAGCCCCGATGTGTCCGGCTGTCCGGCTTTACGGCTCCGTTTTCAACTCTGCCCCCGCCTGCGCTCGGCTAATCTCGTTGATCATCGACTGCAGCCGTGCTTCATGTCGAACGCACCTGTTGTTTTGGGCACTTCTGCCGTAAGAGCGCACGCGCGCACACAGCGTAACGTCAGCAAAAGACGATGTTTTGTTCCCGTCGTCATAAGTCAGGTCCGCAGGTTGTGAGTAAATGCATAAATTGCATTTCTATTGTTAGCAAGCGGCCCGTAAGTGCATAATGTAAATATCACGAACGTGTTGTGAATCAAAAACCTCCAGGAATGAACTTGCATTTTCCAGAAAACATCACAAATATAACTGCATATTCCATGCTTGTACCTAATCTGTTAGGCCATTTGAAGCTTTATGTGTGTCTTTATGTGTGTCAAATCTTAAATATAGCTCAGATTAAGTTAGGTCAAACAAATATCAAGTTCTTTGATGCAAATCTCTGATAAACTTTTGAACAGCATCCTACAGTGCTAATGTTAAGTAAACCTCACAAGCCATCTGTCCACGAAGAAGGAAATTATTATTCCAAAGCTTGTTAACAGAGAAATAAAATGTGGTTCTTGTCCACTTTCAGTGGGAGTCCGTGCCAGATGGGAGTGGACATGTTTTGTTTGCTTCAGCTGTCAATTTGAGAAATAGCACAGTGCTACCAATTTTTATTCAAAGAGGATTTGGAGTTGCACACTGGTGCTTCTCGTTCGGTTCTTCAGCTGTTCCACCTTCTCAGTTAAGGCTGCAGGCAGGTGCAGACAGGTGTGCAACTCTCCAGGGGGATAGAGGCACATCATTCTGTTAAAAGTGGATTTTGGCTGATAAACTTTCATCATCCAAAACTGTTTGTTTAGAGGTGCTAATATGGGAGACTACTGGTTTGCACTTGGGTGTAAAACAGTTTCTGTGCTACATGGTGAAAGTTCAAGAAAGCAGATGTATTGGAGGCCCTTTTGCCGCCTGATTTTAACATACATTTCCATTACATCTGAGCACAAGTGGTGAGCGGATGTGCATTATCATTTGCACCTTGTTATTAACATGCTTTCAAATGTGTCTTTTGTGACCACTTGTGCTCAGATCTCAAGACCAATCTGTACATCACTTCTGCTGGTGTTTTCAGTGATCAACAGATATATTATTGATTGGATTAACCTATGCTATGTGAATGTTATGTTTTGGTAAAACACAGTGAGATATGAATACCTTCTGATCTGATTATTTTATGAAAGCCATGCTGTCAAATACATTTTTGACTCTGGAATGGACCAAATGTAGATCAAGTTTTTACCACTTATTTTTTTACTTTTAAAATGCAGAAAACTAATGTTTAAAAGAGCAAAAACATATTTTCAATATACAATGAGTTGAAAAATGAGCATAGCTTAGGCTTGATAAATAAGACACATTTGTAATCACTTAATTAAAATGGCTATAATGTTTTTCAGTGTATCAGAATTTAAAAAAAATTAAGTGGCAAAGGTTCTAGTCCAAATATATATATGTGAATGACGATGCTAAGCAGGACCTTTACCAGGCTATACTGACAGTCACTTCAGGTTGGATGCGGTATATATTGCCTACAACCAAAAGCAATGAACATAATTAATTGCAGATGCAAGTTCAATTTCATGTCTGTTTGACATGGAGACCCCCTGAGGTTTAAAATAATAGTTGTTTAATATGATTTAAGATGATGGCACCACCCCGTGCAGGAGGCTTATTTTCCAGACACCCCTAGTGCATACGTAGATAAATTCAATAGGTGATCTGGATGCACAAGAGAAAATGCCTGTCAGGTTTTTGTGCACCTACTGCAGGGGTGTTCGTTCTGAAGGGTCAAGGTGCAGCAGAGTTTATCTCACCAGCTCCAGCACACTAGCCTGGGAGTTTCAATGTAACTACTGCATGGTTAGAGCTAAACTTTGCCGGACAGTGTTTCCAAAGGGAAAGATGTGGAAACCACTTACCTGCCATATCAGTTTCTTGGGGCTTGAACACTTTCCTCCTTGAGAGCCTAAAGACCTGGGTATATTTCTTTTTCAGCATTCTGCACCATCCCGTGCACAGCGATATCCGTATATAAAAAGAGTATGATTACCTTTGTGAGTGCTCTCTCTGTTGAGAAGATTGACTGTTTACAGATTCACATGTTTGATATATGTCATTACACAACAGGACACTTGAGCTCCAGACTGTTATGAATACAATCCGCTCCATTTGCCATGGCTGTGGATTAAAAGTAATAATGTAGCATAAATATTCAAGTTCTTGTACAGACTGATAATTTCTCAAAGCTTGTAAAGAGATGTAAAGAGTAAAAAAAAAAAAATAATACTACAACATTGAGTAAAAGTACAGATTCCTGACAGTAAATATAGCACCATTACTTGTCATAAGTCACCAATTATAATTACATGTTGTGGTAATTACATGTTTTATAGAAATAAAATGAACACCTCAATACTGCAATAAAACAAGGTCAATGCAGCAGACACTTTAAACATCTACAGACATTTAAGTGACCGTTAAACTCAGCTACTAGAAAAGAGCATAAGCAAAAAGGTCACTTCAAAATTATGGATAATTAAAATAATATTCAGTAAAATGAATAGCCTATACTCGCAATAGATGTTGTTCTGCAGCAGTCAAGTCGAATCATATTTATTTCTCTAGAGCTTTTTTACAGTATGGACTGTGTCAAAGCACTTTCTCAAAGATAAACAAGGGTATAATGTATACCCAACTATGTTGACAGATCAAATTCTTGGAGAAAGCTGCTTTTAAAGAAACTGGATCATTATGTAGCACAAATTGGTTTAGGTAAAATCATGGAGTTCTGCTCTTCGCTTGTTAATATGAGGCATTGAAAATACTGTTTATGGGTTCAACTTCAAGCCATTACTGATTTAAATACAGGGTCGGCCATTTATATGGATACACCTTAATAAAATGGGAATGGTTGGTGATATTACGTCCTGTTTGTGGCACATTAGTATATGTGAAGGGGCTTGTAAATAACTCATGAAAGAATAAAGTTATGTTTAAAACCAAGCACACCATTGTTTTTCTTGTGAAATTCCCAATAAGTTTATTAAGGTGTATCCATATAAATGGCCCACCCTGTAGAGAAAATCAATCCAAAACTCATTATCCATATTACGCATTACAACAAATTTTTTTACAATAACGTGTCACTACAGTCTCTTGGCTTGTTGCATCCCAAACAGCAATATTTTAATGATTCATAAAAGATGAATCACTTTCTGACCATCATTATGTATTTAAACATTATGATAAAGAATATTTTGTATTATTACACAGTGTGAGCATAGTACCATTTGATGTTCAGTTTTGGCATCTGATAACGTTTAACAAGTGGATAGCCAGAAATGTAGTTATTCTCAGTTTACTGCCACTGTCATTGCTGTATGATGTGATTCAAAGCAACTCTGCACAAAAGAATAGTCACATCATCTAGCTTAATTCAGTTTAAGTTTCTCATCTCATACCTAAAGTTCCTCATCTCATACCTGTGATTCAGCAACTATTTGTTATTGAATATATGTTTACATAGCCTTGTTTGCTGGTTTGGGTAAATAATGTCCTCCAATAGATTTAATACTCTGTAGATGGCAATATAATAGGGCTGCAACTAACGATTATTTTGATAATCAATTAATCTGTCGATTATTTATTCGATTAATTGATGAATCGGATTAAAAAAAGCATTAATTTCCAACCCTTTATTCAAAAAAGCTCATACCTGAGCTGTTATGATAATAATAATTAAATAAAAACTAAGTAGTTTTGTCCTGTTTTCAATCCAAATATCTAAAAAAAAATCTTAAATCAAGGTACATACTAGACACATGAAATAGCATAAGAAATTATGTCTTGTTTTCTGAAAAAACACCTCAAAATAAGTGATTATTTGCTTAAAAAAAGCTAAATTATTTGCCGGGGTAAGAAAAAATAAACTTAATGAGATCATCTCAAACAGAAGTTTTAAGCATCACTTAATTTTCTCATGCCATTTTTCTTGTCTAGTCTTGATTTAAGACTTTTTTTTTTAGATATTTGGACTGGAAACGAGACAAAATGACTGAGAAAGAAAAAATGTTTGTAGTGTACCTATACATGACAACAAATGGAAAAATGAATGATCCAAAAAAGGTGAGTGAGTGAACTAAAATGTGTCTTTAGTCTTGCAATGCAAAGTGCAAAGTAACTATATCACTGTTGCTTTACTACTGTTGTTAAGCCTTTCACTGGTGAGTTTAAAATATTCTGGAACCAGGAGTCAGTTTTGTTCATCGATGTTCTTGATCATCATAGATATTTACATTAGATGTCGGCTGCCCTTTTGTTGTCTATTAGAAAAAATGCGTCAATAGAGCCGCCATTTTAGTACAGGGTAGCGCTCCTTGCGGGAACCAAGGTGCAGTGGAGGACTGTGGCCATCCAGAGCCAGATATATACATACATACATACAGTTGAAGTCAGAATTATTAGCCCCCTTTGAATGTTTTTAAATATTTTCCAAATTATGTTTAACTGAGCAAGGAAATTTTTACAGTATGTCTGATAATATTTTTTCTTCTGGAGAAAGTCTTAACTGTTTTATTTCGGCTAGAATAAAAGCAGCTTTAAAATTTTTTAAGACACCATTTTAAGGTCAAAATTATTAGCCCCTTTAAGCTATATATTTTTCAGATTTTTCTGTCTACAGAACAAACCATCGTTATACAATAACTTGCCTAATTCCCCTAATCTGCCTGATTAATTTAATTACCCTAGTTAAGCCTTTAAATGTCACTTTAAGCTGTATTGAAGTGTCTTGAAAAATATCTAGGAATATATTATTTACTGTCATCATGGCAAAGATAAAACAAATCAGTTATTAGAGATGAGTTATTAAAACTATTATGTTTAGAAATGTGTTGAGAAAATCTCTCCGTTAAACAGAAATTGGGGAAACAAATAAACGGGATAATAATTCAGGGGGGCTAATAATTCTGACTTCTAAATACCTATGATAGTTTTCTCGGAGGTCGGTATGCAAATATATATTTTTTTTAATAACGAAAATTATAATTTTACATAACTTTTCTATATGACTGCATGGGCATTGCTGACAACGAGCATGTGTTTGTGTGCATTGAAATGTATTATCCTCTCTCCCTGTTTAATTTGATCTAATCCATGTCCTGAAACACACCCTCTCTCCTGCTTTCACTTCTCATTCTAATGGAGTAATTCGTTTGTGAATGAATCTTAGTTATGAATGATTCATTCTCTTAGCCGACAATAATACAAGTTTCTAGCACAGCAGCGTCTTGTTGTTATATTTAATTTACATTGTTTGCTTATTTTATTCAACAAGCATAAGCCTAGAATTTAGTGCAAGTTGGTGCTACTTTGCCTTATGGTGAATGCAGTAAGACTGTATTATCATCAATAATGTTACATGTGGAGCACAAAAGTTTGTAACATACAAAAACATAAAAAAAAACTAAATCTTACCTATGAAATGTTCTGCCTCTGTGCTTTGTTTCCAGGATCAAAGGATCTTCACATTGGCACACTGTCTAGACTAGTGCGGTTGAATGACATTTGTCCTGGGAGCACTGTACAAATGTGGCGGCGCTATTGACGCATGCTCAGGGTCTGTATGCGATATCTAATTTATATATCTATGGCCGATCTTTATTTTAGAATGTTCACCCTTAATGTTTCCGTGGCGATGCATCATTTGTCACGTGACACACCGCAGCCACAATAGCGCTGTATGACAGATGTATCCCTTTTATTATTATTTTTTTTTTTTTTCCGTTTTAATTCAACATATTCACATGCTTGCTCATCATATCATCAGCTACCTGATATTACAATTCAAATAAACGTGTACCTGTAAGTGATCGTGATCTATAAAGTGAGATGGGCATCGTCATATTTACTTGCGGCCGCGCATTTGCCTCATTCATAAAAGCAAAACATGCAGGACTCAGCACGTTAATTCATTAGTTACTCCCAAAACACATGCAAGTAAGTGCCTGGTGAACTTAGAGAAGAATAGATTCAACTTTATAATTACTTTCACTAGGTGCAGGGGCATCGCTAGACCCAATTTACTGGGGCACATGCTTTAAAAAAAAAAAAAAAACATGCATCAACATGCAAATGAATAGCCATCAGCCTTTAAATAATTTTTTTCATAGGATTGGTGTGTTTACGTTTGATTAACAACACGGCAATAGTGTCAACTGCAGCAGATTGATTTTATAGCACCAGGATAAACTTTCTGACATGTCTATGGCAATCAAATACATTACTTGGATTTTGAAGATGTAATGATACAAATAATTAGATGAAAATGTATTGTTTAATGTTTTGGACTGTTGGATTATATTGATGTAGACATGAATAAGCAAATTAGGATAATTGGTATAACATTTTTCTGTGAAATAATGTTTTTGAAGGTGATGGTAAATATTTCTTGTGTGGTTAATTATGGTATATTGAAATGACAATCCGATATCATCGAGGTTTTAATCATCGAGTGGCCCTCTAACAAATGACGCAATGTGATTGATTCTGGGACAAAAGGGTGGAGTGAGAGGATTGTGTCACACACTGAGGAAGGCATTGTGCTGAAACGTTTGTGTTTTGCATCACCTGAAGAACGGAAAATAAAAACTATACGAAGCAATAATGTAATGAGTGCGAATCATGACCTTCTGAATCAAATACATTAAAAATAAATACAGGCCACAACTGTACATTGAGATTGATCTCTGATTGGCGATCTCCAAAATTAAACCAAGAATAGACTTATGCTGAAAACATTGTGCCCACCAGTCTCTTTAGTTGAGGTTAATATTAAATTAAACTAATTAATAAATGACTATAAAATTAAATGATTGTTAGACTGTTGCACTTTTTTGTGTTGTCAATATGCTCGTGTTTATTTAGGCCTATTGTTGTTTGCACAACGTTTGTATATTTATAACCAACTCTGGGTTACAAATCACTGGCATTGCCACAGTATTATAGGGGTCGCAAGCTGAAAAGTTAGGAAACCCCTGCAGTAAACATGCATTAAACTGCTGTGGAAAAGTTAGCAAGCCTTCATATGTAATTTTGTTACAAATGCACATACAGTACCAATGTACTCCACTAATTGTCAGCAGCCATAAGTATTTCGCTTTTTTAGTTATTTTTTATTTATTTTTATGTTTTCCTTTTTTAATGTTCAACTTGGAGGGGAAAACACTTATATCTTGGATGGCTTGAGGGTCAGTAAAGTAACAAAAACATGTCAGTTTTGGGGTGAAATATCCCTTTAGTTTCATTTTTTTAATTTAACCTTCTCTTTTTTGTTGGCTAAATCAAAGTCAATGATAAAAAACTAAACCTCCAATACTTAAGATTACTATTTTGGCAACCTATTATATTTATTAATAATGAAGAAATCTACTTCTAAAATGTCACTTTTTTATGTACTGTAAAAAATTTACTTTTTGCTGTTGTTTGGTGTGTATTTACTCTTTAAACTAGTCAAAAAGACTTTTGACAAACTGTTCTTTCACAGTTGTTATGATTGATACTACAAAGCTACAGTGTCACGCGTCATATAATCTGTTGATTCAGTGACTAGCTTTTCCTTCATCTGCTCTGTTCTTGCTACGATTTTTCTATCTCTGCACAAACACAAACCTCTCTTTATGCCCTACATTTCCTTGTCACACTGTGGTCAGGCCAAAAAGACAGCATGCCTCAGACCTTCTTGACAGCAAAAATAGTATATCTTATCCCGCTCGTTTTCTTATCCACCTCCTATCACATGCAAAAGCAGTTTTCTTGTTGATGACTATCCATTTGAGAGTCATCAGACATCACTCATGTATCTGAAGCACAAACTGTGAATGCAGTGCTTATATTCCAAATCTCTGTTACAAGGTCAGATAAAGGCTGTTTATTTATGACAGATCATACACTTTTTTTTCGGAGTAAGGGTTTTCGAAATTCCTTCAAAGACAAAGATGACAAGACTGGGGACAATGTTATTCTTCAAATAAACAATTAATCCACAATTATTTTAAAAAGTAAAATCACAATACCTTGTGTACTCTACAAAAGTATACAGTATATCACCACCTAACAGCCTTGGAGCTCTTGCCAGGTCTGTCTCGAATGGTTTATACATTATTTGCAAAAATCAATTTCTCTATGGAGAAAGTCAATGGGATTTTTATTTCCAAAACCCAGCAGTCGCACTCTGTCTTTTTTGAACTGCTAAAATTTTGGCCGTGCCCCACAATCGAAGCACTATAAATAACGCTGTGAACCGAGCTGCCCCCTCAAAATCATTTTCATAAAACTGTTTCATTTTTCATTCAATAACATCTCCCCTTGCCTTTATGAGGCAGAGTTCATAAAATCATAAACTGTGCAGCACTCAGAGTCAAGATTTAACCCAATTTATGAGTAAAGAAGCCTATCTATCAACCCATTAGCTCTCGATTAGGTCAAAATATGGAACATCAATTTTAAAAATATGTCTATATACACATATATTCGAGTTTTGCCATAACGAGTCACACAGAGGCCGCTATAAAAACATAAACTTTAAGCATGGTCCTGTCAAGTTGTTACCAAAAAGAATAACAATACTTACATTTTAAATGAGAATTTCTGTTTAAATTTAGATTGAAGGCAAAACTCATTCCAACTCCAAAGTCATTCAATTGTCCTGCTTGAGTGACAGTCAGAGAGTCAAAAAGATTAATATTTTGGAAAATACATTTTTACTATGCACTGTCCATATGTAATTATTTTTATCTTTATTTTTTAATGTCCCACTATTTGTATGCAGTTCTACGCTGTTGTTTTGGATGTCACTGTAATATCTCTCCAGGTGGAAGGAAATGTCATAAGCAGTGAAGCCTGCGGTGCTGCTGAAGGCTGCTGTAAATCACAAACACTTTGTAATGCATCTGCATTCGTAGGTTTGAACAGGAAAGGGAAATAAACTGAGAGAAGAGAAGCAGTGGCAATATGAGCAGAAAGGTCTTGAGGAGATCTCAGACTATTATTAAGTCTTCTGTCCAGATCATCAACACTTTTGAGCATAAATTTGCATTTAAACCAAGTACAATGTTATGAAATGTCCTTTTATTAAATATTCTCCGTTCTCATGACAAGAACGCAATACTAAATATTGCTGACTCTCAACTTTAGTTTTGTTTCAACGGGAATCCTTAGGGAACGATTTTACTTTTATTCATAAAGTTGAATCTTCTATATAAAGTTTTTATTTCTTGATCTTGATGGTGTAATTTAAGGGCAAATGGAGTTTAAATGTGCCATTTGTTGGTAATGTACAAAAGTCTATTTAAATAAAACATGTTCTTGACAAAGGTGCCACAATAAAAATGCTATCGAAAGGCCCTCAGGCTAAGCCACTGAATCAATACTGAAGCAAAAGAAAGTCAGTAAAGAAATCGATAGTTCTTGATGGGGAGAAATATGTTCCTGTTAGATGAGCTAGTGCATGGATGAAAGTGGCAGCACTCATAACATGTGACAAGTATAGAGCTGAAACCAAGCTAATAAGCATAATGAGTTGAAATAAGTCATACTGAGAGAAAATGGTTACAAACTCACAGGGAAAGTAAGTGTGTTAGTTCTTAAGTCTCTTTAGTAGTAAAACTGGGATAATGACACATCCTTAAACCACTAGAGGGCACAATAATTACCTCAGCTCTTTCCTTACGTGGATAATTCACAGTAAAATGAAAATTATCTGTTAATTTACTGGGAATTTACTCACCATCTGGCCATCCAAGATGGTGGACTATTAAAGTTGGCTTTTTTTTTTTTTTTACCTAAAGCGCTGATTCAAGAAGATCGAAATGGACGTCAATGGCTACCCAAACTTTGAGAATGAATAAACACATGTATGCAAAACAAAGTATAGCTTGTGTTCATATGACGTCATTGATGATGTGCAAAATTCAGATGGAGAGCAGGAAGTGATTCTTCAAAATATGAATCTTTAGCAGAACACCAAAATGTTTTTGTTTTATGTTGTTTATAATTGTCTAAATTAGCATAATAAGAAATGCCTAATAGCTTTTATAGACTTCCAAATGTTTTTGTTCATAAAGAGATTAAAGTTCAAGAAACTGGCTGGAAAATGAAAGAAAATGTGGCATGTAATAAACATTTTTTCAATACATACATGTGTATAAACTTCTTTTGAACGCGATAATTCATTTGACAGCACCATTTAAGATTATACAGACCTAGCTATGTGTATAAACATGTAAATGTGTTATAAAAAATCAGATACAAACACCAACACGCTTATACAGTATCAAGGAAAATAAAAATAACGTACCCTGCAATGTAATCGCTGCAATGAAATCTCTGTCTTGTTTTGCAATAATTCAAGTCTTTACTAGCGTTTCAGCGGAATAAACAACTGTAACATTAACATCGAGAGGCGCAGCAGCGGTGACAGAGCAAAAAAGAAATCCTTGCAACAAAACTAGATGGTTATCATTGTGGAGCACTTTTTTTCCCCTTACAAAAATAAATAAATAATAATGTAAACTATTCGTCCACCTTTTGTATGCTTTCATCTGTTATTTCGTGATGTCTGGAAGATATTCTTATGGGGAAACTATAGTAATTTATAATAAACATGTTTTTGAACCACATAGTAAAGTGTATAATGTGTACAACTCTGTTAATAGATGCTACAGAATACTAGTAAACTGATAAACTAATACTGTAACGTTAGTGTAAACAGTGTTGCATTGTGATGGTGTATAATTATAACGAAAAAAACAGAAGCCTATTGAATAATTTGTTTAATACTACAGTTGTGTTATACCACAGCAACAATATAATTACTACGACAGTTTAATTTAAGTAATTATCTATATATGCTTCCAAATGCTATAATAGTATTTGTAACGTAATAGCTTAAACAGTAACTACCACCCCGATGACAGAAAAATACTCTTTATTTCAGTAGAACACTCTAGTATACTGTAGTATATAAGGATCATTCCCAACATATGTGGTTATTTTCTATTCATATCTCCTTTGAAATAAGGTATAAATTGCACAAATACATACTACCTGCCCTACTAATTTCATACTTCATTTTAGGTAAAAAGTTTTTTTACTTCCTGCCCTCCATCTGAATTTCACGTGAACCAGAACCATGTGATTGCAAACAACCTATAATGGAATGAAACCTCTTGTCTGTGCAAGAAACTGATTAATATGTTATTACCTTTAATGTAATAATTTATGTAGAAAATTTTTATTAAATAGAAAATAAGCAACAATATAGACAAAGGTGTTGATAATGATTTTTAGTTTTGTTAAAGCAAGGGTTTAGCTGTATAATAACCCAGAGACATGTAAAATTATGATATTGTGTTTGGAGATGAAAATTCTGAAAATGGAATGTTCTTGTTATTTCTGACAATATCACTTATACACTGTATGTGGCTTATACATTTTCCTTTTCACAACAATGTACTTTTTTATCACATTTTAAACCAATTTTGACTTTTGTAAGGTGAAATTTGTTTTCTGGGAAAAAAAATACTAAAAGTATTTACTTTTAATTGAAACTATATTTGCATATTTTTCCGGTGCCCTATGAATTGTTAATTATGAGCCATTGTCAATGATTTCATCTAAAAATGGCATGCATAATACATAGCTTTTAGTATTTAGTCTTTTTTTCACAGATCTGTGAGAATGAGGATTGTTTTGACAACTTTATCATCATCAATAAGCAGAACTTTCACAATCATACTACAAAAACTTCAGTTGTTTATCTTTTATTATAACTTCTTTTGTACCATTTCCCCCTATTAGCTTCAACTTTCTGACTTAAAGAAGTGCCATTGAAAGTTTACAGATGAGCCCTACCTACCTCAGAGATCTTCACTGTCATCTTATTTCACTCCGGCTTATTTCCCATCATTTATTCATTCATGTATTTCTGAGAATAAAGCACTCAGAGAAGTGCCATCAATACAGAGATTTTATCTCTTTCTTGAAACACGGCAGGCTGTCAGGAGCTTTATGAATGTTGCAGTATCTAAACGCAGAGACATTGATGAAATGGTGGTACGGCTCAGTCATTGATCCCCAAACGTTGTAAGTTGCTTTAGATTAATGACACTATAGCCATGGGAGGACCCCATCTGCATGCTATTTCCATCTTGATGGGACTGCAGCATGACGGAGCATTACTACCTGCATGTGAGCTTGTAGACGACATCCTTATACTTCACTTCTAAAGGATGACACCAATGAGAAAACTGACTGGAAAGGGTCAGAAATTTTCAATGCACTATTCATGCAGAGGCTTTTACTGGGGTAAAGTTAATTAAAAGTTTACACATACTCATGATGAGAAACTAATGGAATGAAAGAATAAACCATAGGATTATGCTTTTCTTTTGAATGGAATTACATTCACAAGAGCATTAAGCCATAAGAGCATTAAACCACCTCAACAAAATTTAGCAGAGCCTCTAATTAATTCAACATTGTTAAAGATTAGTTTGACGACTGAGCAATACTGTTGTGAAAATTGACGAGCTGTTTGCATGAAGGATAAAAATATTGTAAAAATAAATAAACGGAATTACATTTTTACAGTCTCCACAGAGGGATCGGGGTGGGTTTGGTTTACCAAATAATAACAAGCTCTTTGCCCACCATGGCTCCACCTTGTAACAACATTTTGTAAAAACGTGACTGGAATTCTCAACAAACGTGTTAAAGTGCTTCGGCACCCTTTTGGACTTGTACGCTTTTACATTTTTTGTTAAGATTTTAAAGTACTAACACAGAGAGACACATGCATGTACATGCTTATTTATCTTGATTGCAAAAAATAAAACGTCAAGTTCTTTGCAAGGCAATTTTATACATGTAGATAGAAATTCTCTGTGCTTGGAGAGCATTAGTAATGCTTGTCAGGAAAGCGAGCACATAAATACACATTCTGTGTATGTTTATGTTTCTTCTGAGTGAGGGACTTGTGTATGTTTGTGTGTTTGTATAGGAGATGCACGTGTCCTTTAAAGATTGAAAAGAACTAGAACAAATTCAATTTCTGCTGAAGGCAAATACAAGTTAGATTAATATTCTGTCTGCTTAATAAATACAAAGTTTGAGCATTTCATACATGACTAACAGGTTCTCACTTTAACGAAAAAAAAAATTTGCTTTTATGTCAGAAACAAACCATACACGAAATTGCATGCACAGTAACCCTGACCAACAAGTAAATGCCTGAACCAGATAAACCATTTAAAAAGTAATGCTAGATGTGGATGTCATTTAGACTTCAAGTAAGTGTTTTTTTATGTGGATAGTGCATATTTCAAATCACGTTTTGACAAATTCAGAGTTTCAGCACATTCACTGTTTTCGTACCTCCTTGAAAGTAGCCTTACCTCTAACACTTATTTTGGAATCTACTGCAAGCTCAATTGTTATCTGTAGTATTCTCTATAGTGGTTATACATGAAGTATTGATTACTTTTAGTACATTTAATGCCAATATTTGTTATGAATCATCTATTATTTGTTCCAGAGCAAACAGGTTTGACTGTGGCCAAGGTTGTGGTTCCAAACCTTCATGAGTTTCCTGTTTCTATTGAACACAAAAGTTATTTTGAAAAAATGTTGGAAATCTGTAATCATTGACTTCCATGGTAGTTATTTTTCCTACTATGGAAGTCAATCGCTACAGGTTTCCATCATTTTTCAAAATAACTTCTATTGTGTTCAACAGTAAAAGAAACACAAACAGGTTTGTGTCAAGTAAAGGTTGAGTAAAAATAAATATTGTTGTTCAATAAATTATACAAAAGTATTATTCATAAAGCCCTTTTGTATTTAATAAAGGATTGTGTTTGTTGTGATGATTGTAAAATCATGATGGATTACCTAGCAATGCCACCGATAGATACATCATTTTCATCAGTAGATATTTAAATGATTGCTTTTTACTGATGAGTCTGACTTGAAGAAAGAATATAAAGATGAAGGTAAATCCCATTCTCTGTCAATCATTAACATTCTCTAGCATAATACGCTTGTGCCAGAGTATAAAGATATATATTTGTAAATTTGGCTATTGCTTTGATTTGTTGCAGTAAAATAATACAGGCAGAACTATTGTTGTATTGATTTTATTTACATCATTCAGCATTATAACCTTGAATAAAGGAATCTATGAGCAAGATTCTCTTCTCTTATCTAAGACATTACAATGCATAATGCAAATTAAGAAACTTCGCATTTCTATCTTACTAGATCTAAAGTGACATTTAGCAACAGAGGCTTGTAAAACTGACAACACTTTTGTTATTAAAAGGTTATATTGTTAGGAATATTAATATAAAAAAGTAAAATTATTAATTTTACTTAATTAATATAAAAAAGGAAATTATATTGTAACAAAGTTAAAGGTTCATACTTCAAGGGAAGGAGTTGGCAAGTATCGGTGAATGCTTAATAAACTCTAATAATAAAGTAAACACAAAACAAAAGTAAATAGACAGCTCCTCACGAATGACTGTCACACAAACATAAAACTAAAACCTAAATGACCCAAGCCTGGTTTTCTCTAGTCTTCCTCTGGTGCTGCCATACAGCTCACAGAAGCTATGCAGTATCATATAAATAAGCATCAGTATCATATAAATAGTTTTTATTCTTCAGATAACTGCTTATGCATCTTTGCAGAAGATGTTTCCTACATATACCGGAGGCTTAACCTCAAGATTCACACTAGTATTGTTATCCCAAAGGGCTCCGCATTTTAATGACACCCAACAGGCGTCTGTTACCATTGCAAAATACACAAGCCATAAGGCTGAGGAAATTGAATGGAAGAGGGCAGGATCAGCTAAGGCCTGAAACACAATAGATCTCGGAAACCATGAGTTCAGTTGTTATGACTTGAAGAGGAATTTGAACACTGAAAAGGTCAAGCGAATAATATACAATAGAATTTCTCACCTGTGTCCCTTTGAAAAGATTGAAAAGCGCTTTATACACATATATCCTATTCGGAGTGGTTGCAATCTTATTACTTTTTTTTTTTTTTTTACAAGGATCTGTAATAATAGTGTTGTGGCAGCCCCTTGTAAAGTATGACAGTGAAGACAGAAAACAATGAATCAAAAAAGAAAGATAAGACGGAAGTCTAAAACTGAAACCATTGCCATAATTTAAACTTCCTTAACGAAAATGAGCATTGTAGGGCTGTGTGATTTAGGGAAAATATCAAATTGTGAAATTTGTATTTTTTATTAAATTTTTTTACAGATATTGTGATTTTTAATTGCGATTTAATTTTGTAGTCAAGCTTCAGCCCAATAATCTGTTTCGAAGCGTCTTACTGCTAAAATGCTGTTAGTTAAAAAAGGAACTGAAAAGATATTTATTAAACATTTATTAAAATTAGTTTTTAAATATTCCGAAATTAAACACACATTTTTCTCCAGAGAAAACAGTAAACACAAATAAAATGACCTTATCTTTCTGTAAACATGTTCAACTCAGCACAACTAAAATGACTGATAAGAGGCAGATTGAAAAGTTCTGATTGGGCAGAATGAAAGTGTGCTCACTCAATTGGCTAGTAAGATTATCACACACAGACGGCAGTCACGCATTTGATGTGGGTTGGGGAAATTAAATAATACATTTATATTTCATATTGTAACCTCTTGCGATTAGCTAATCGTAATGTTTCACGATGAACAGAATGTTGACAGCAAAATGCGGTTGCTGCAAAATAATACTGTTTTAGAAAATTACAGTATTATGTAATTTAATTTAAGGAAAAAATGAGGCAAGTTATTATTATTTTGCTATACAAATATTTCAAACTGAATTGAAAATACTTAAATTTTTAAATACTTAAAATAAAACACAAAAACAAATCATTAGAATAGTCCACATAAATAAATCTTTAGACATTTAAATTTCTCGATAAAGAGCACTTAAATTTTTTTATATTTGGAGTCATTCAAGAGTTCACACTTAGATATTGTTTGAAAACTGTTAACAGGTTTGGCATGCTGTCCCGAGAGAGAACCCTGAGCTCGGAGATAGTTGAGCCCAGGGCTCCCGCCTGGTCCATAGAGCATGTGAGGGAAGTACGAGATCGGTGGTTCTCGAGAGCTCCCCGTGGTAAAGGAAGAAAGGAGGAGAACAGGTGGATGGGGGGTTTCTTCGGAAAACAAAAATAAGAGAGTAGTTCTAGCTAGGCTACTTATAGTGAGTTGGGGTTAATCTGATTGGCTAACTAGTGAATGTAGATGAGTGCCCAGCTGCAGTCAATCATATCACGTGCTCCTCTCGAAATTAAGCTACGGTCACACCGGGCTTTGTGTGTGCGAAATTCTGTCGTGCGGCGCTGCGAAAAGGGGCGGGATTAAACAAGCTTATTAGACATTTTAAAAAGCGAGCGATTGCTCCATGTTTTACATTTTTGCCCAGAGAGGTCCTGTTTTGATCCTCGATTGGTCTCATGCAGTCAAGTGATGCGATTTAGCAGGTTAGAGTTCACCAAGCTTGAACTTTGCACCACAGCAACCTGCGAAACTTAACGCATGACCCCGCGTTTCCGGTCTGACGCATTCGCGTGCGTATGAATGGAAGTCTATGGGAGGAAAAGTCAAGTGTGACCGCAGCTTTAAGCTACGGTCACACTGGGCTTTGTGTGTGCGAAATTCTGTCGTGCGGCGCTGCGAAAAGGGGCGGGATTAAACAAGCTTATTAGACATTTTAAAAAGCGAGCGATTGCTCCATGTTTTACATTTTTGCCCAGAGAGGTCCTGTTTTCATCCTAGATTGGTCTCACGCAGTCAAATGATGCGATTTCACAGGTCAGAGTTCACCAAGCTTGAACTTTGCACCGCAGCAACCTGCGAAACTTAACGCATGAGACCGCGTTTCCGGTCTGACGCATTCGCGTGCGTATGAATGGGAGTCTATGGGAAGAAATGGCAAGTGTGACCGCAGCTTGAAGCTATGGTCACACTCGGCTTTGTGTGTGCGAAATTCTGTCGTGCGGCGCTGCGAAAAGGGGCGGGATTAAACAAGCTTATTAGACATTTAAAAAAGCGAGCGATTGCTCCATGTTTTACATTTTTGCCCAGAGAGGTCGTGTTTTGATCCTAGATTGGTCTCACGCAGTCAAACGATGCGATTTCACAGGTCAGAGTTCACCAAGCTTGAACTTTGCACCGCAGCAACCTGCGAAATTTAACGCATGACCCCGCGTTTCCGGTCTGACGCATTCGCGTGCGTATGAATGGAAGTCTATGGGAAGAAATGTCAAGTGTGACCGCAGCTTTAGTTTGTGAAACTTCACTTAGCATTAATAAAAATATCCAACGTATTTAAAAAAGGATAGAAAGAATCCATAGAAAAACTGTATATTGTCCTGGTAGAAAATTACCAATACACATTCTGTTAAATCTGATCTGAAAATCTGAAAATCTTTGTTAATTATATCTAAATTTTCTACAACTCAGAAACAAGCCAATGCAGGGCATCATTCAAAATACAGAGTGTACTAGAACATATAGGCTTTTTTATAGGCACTATAATATATATGCACTTTACATATAGACACTAGACTTTTTTACAGCATTGAACTGTAGGTCTGCAACTATTTCAAATCCAAACTCACCAATGTGTTAGTACCAGCACTTCCATGGTTGCTAATGTCTGTTAAACAAAGCTATCAGTTGCTACACTCACTTTTGTTTTTAAAAACTTTTCCCCTTATTTATTTTTAAACTGGGATGTGTTCAAAAATCAACCATGACTAAGATGATTACAGACAACTCTACAATACATGATTCAGAAATGGTTTCAAAGCACTATTCTGACACAACGAAATCAATAAATAGTTAGTGAGAAGAAAGCTGTGAATGTTTCTGTAATCACGGCTGCTAGCCACTGCTAATGAAGTGTGCTGAAGCTTGTGTGCAGTATTATAAATGAAAGGCACATATTCATGGCAGCTCTTTACTAATTTGCATGTAAATAGCGGCGGGTGTTTGGCTTGTGTTGGTCATTGGCCTGTGGTGCTTCTCTATGCATTTTCCTATTCGTCCTGTGTCAATACATTTGATGCACACACACATACAAATCAATACACGTTCTTCCCTGCTATGCTTTGTAGCATCCTAAGCTATGATTATGTTCAAACATCCTATTGCTCGAAGGGCTGTTCAATGATTTATGCATATGCTACATATGGTTAAACAGATAAATTGCCTGTAAACATAACAAACATGCATGTACTATGATTTGCCATATGCAATTTGTTAAGGAATGTGTTATGCGCCTGGTGAATAATGTGCCAACACTCTCAGCAGGTTCCTGAATGTTAGGCACTGCAGGAGAACTGCAATGAGACCTCTTCTACAAGCTATCATACAAACATATTTTCCCTCATATCCAGTCCAAAAAAGCCAACATCTTGCCTCATCTGCTTCAATAGGAACAGGATATAACCTTTTCTGGAAATTACCCCATGTGAATCTACTTTATAAATTCGATTTCATCATCTTGACGGGTACATATTCTTTTTCTTTCAGCTTTTCTTTACACAACTATACAAACAAATTGGAAACATGTTAATACATCATCCAGTATATTATTTTGTATATTATTTAATATTTTTTACTCTCTGGAATTCATCCTTGGCACATACCTAGAAACAAGTTTTGTTTACAAGGTTCTAGATGATTATTAGTTATAACTACTAAACTTTCCACATGTTTTCAGGTTACTGTAGATCAGGGGTCTGTTCTTCGTACCTCACTTAAATGATCTAAGATGATTTTGCAGATCCTGGATCTTTTAATCTTGATAACTGATCTCGCTAATCTGGTTCTTCACACAAGTTCGCGAATCTACGGTGGCCGAGAGCTTAACGCGCTGCAGTTTAAGAAAGCACATGCAATTACAAAAACACTGGCAAATAAAGAAAGGATCTTCATCAATTTGACAGCACATGTGTTGACAATTGGTCACAACACAAACAACTGAAGAAACGCTCAGCAAATTAGTCACAACACAAACAACTGAAGAAACATGCAGCAAATTGGTCACAACACAAACAACTGAAGAAATGCACAGCAAATTTGTCACAACACAAACAATTGAGCCACATGTGCTGTCAAATTGATGAAGATCGTTTCTTTATTTGCTGGTGTTTTTTGTTATTGCACATGCTTTCTTAAATTGCAGCTCGTTAAGCTCTCTCGGCCATAATACGAATCAGATAAAAATGTCTGGATGAACTGATCTGATGCAACACATCTGCATGTGTTGTGAAGGACAGATCTATCAGTCCGCGGAATCATGATCAGCAATGCAACGATTGACTGACGTCACAGCAGCGTAGTGGCATCATCTGATTAATATTCAGTTATCCATGTGAGCAAAATTACATAAAATTTGAGGTTAATGGTTTGTTAAATGTGATACGCAATAACTTTCCGTCTTTGTTGTAGGTTACAGGCTTTACACTTTAATGTGTCAAGAATACTAAGCAATTCAATTCGTTTTACATTTAGATTGGATTTTCTTTATTATAGTAGTCTAGGCCTATTCAAGTTTCTTATACGGTGTAAGGAGTAACGCTACGGTTACTAAAGTAACCCTTCGTTCCCCGAGGGGCGGAACGGAAATGCTATGTGGAAACTTCCACTATGGGGATTTCGTCAGAATCCAATCATCTGAAAGAGTATAAAAACGGGCCAATGAAATGCCAATGAGTTGGCAGCGTCAGCGTGCACAGCTGGCGTCAATGACAATCAGTCATGCTATAAAGACGCAGCCAGTGCCATGCTCGACATCCTTTTCTAGCTGAAGAGACTTTCATGCTCAACAGCTAAGGGACAATCGTTGTGGCGAAGGAACATAGCATTTCCGTTCCCCCCCTCGGGGAACGAAGGGTTACTTTAGTAACCGTAGCGTTCCCCTTCGGATGGGGAACTCCAATGCTATGTGGAAACTTCCACTATGGGGAAATCTATGGAAAACGCCACAACGAAAGAACCTTACTGTGCCCCTGGCGAAGGGTGTGCCACGCAGTAGAGCAAGCGCACCTACAACGCCCCGAGACACAGTCTTCCAACGTGTCCCCTGGCCCTCACTTACCTGTTCAGAAATGGTTATATTTTTCGGGGAGTCGCAATAACCCAGTAAAAAGGTTTTGATACGACAGTACGTTGGGAAAGCGTTCAGTCCCGATAGGGAGGACGCTGCGGAGCTCACCTGCTACCCAGAGGGGAGACCTGGTGACAATCTATGGACCAGCCCAGAGATGGGGGGGTCCTAGCATAAGGATGGTTAGCGGGGAGGGAAGACACGAGCCTGCCCTAGAAGGGGGGACTATACCGTGGCTGAGTGAACGTATGGGATCGCCAGTGGGGATCACACATAGCAGGCACCTATACCCAGAACGCGGGCTGACCAGCGGGCATGCCGACAACGTAACGGGCCAACACCTGACTCCTCCGCTGAGTCAGGTGCTGGGGGCCTCGGAGGAACTCTGCAGGGTTCGCCAAAGAAATGGGGAACTAAACTGACAAAGCTGAAAAAGCGCACGTATCTCCGGGTTAGGGAGAGTGGCGCAGCAAGCGTGTTTCGACACCTCAACCGAATCGTTTCCTCAATCACCAAGGGTTGCCTAATACCCTTGAGGAAACCGGCTCCACTCGCAGATTGTAACCTTGCAAATGTATTGGGTGTCACCCAACCCGTAGCTCTACAAATGTCTGTCAGAGAGGCGCCGCGTGCTAACGCCCAGGAGGATGCGATGCTCCATAGTGGAGTGCGCTCTCACCCCCGGGGGACACGGCTCACCCTGGCCCAAAGGCGAGGGAGATGGCATCCACTATCCAGTGGGCCAACCTCTGTTTAGATACGGCACTTCCCATCTGCCGACCACTGTAATGGACAAAGAGCTGGTCAGAGGATCTAAGGCTCTGAGTGTGGTCCCCATATATTCGCAAAGCGCGAACAGGACACAACAATGAAAGGGCTGGGTCTGCCTCCTCCGTGGGCAGCGCTTGCAGGCTCACTACCTGATTGTTAAAACGACGTGGTAGGAACCTTGGGCACATAGCCGGGCCGGGGTCTCAGGACAACGTGAGAGTAGGCCGGCCCGAATTCTAGGCACGAGTCACTGACCGAAAATGCCTCCAGGTACCTAACCCTCTTAACCGATGCCAACACGACCAGCAGAGCTGTCTTCAAGGACAGAAATCTCAAGGATACTGAGTCGAGTGGTTCGAAGGGATCCCCACGTAGGCTCGTAGCACTACCGCGAGATCTCAAGAGGGTATGAGAGGGGGGCGGGGGAAAACATCCGCCTCGCACCTCTGAGGAACTGGATGATGAGGTTATGCCTCCCCACGGTGCCGCCATCCACGCATCATGATGAGCGGAGATGGTGGCCACGTAAACCCTCAGTGTGGAGCGCGACAGCCTTCGCTCCACCTGTCCTGAAGGAAAGAAAGCACAACACTGATCTGGCAAGATCGGGGGTCTTCTCGGTGAGAAGCGCACCACTCAGTGAATAGACTCCACTCCAGGGCGTAGGCATGCCTCGTAGAGGGTGCACTAGCCTGAGTGATGGTATTAACCACCGCCACCGGTAGGTTACCTAAGTCTTCCTCGTCGCGTCTTATGGACCCCACGTGGAGGTTCCACAGAACTAAGCGAGGGTGCCAGATGGTGCCCTGTCCCTGAGAGAGTAGGTCCTCTCTCAAAGGGACTCGCCAGGGGGGGCGTCGCGAGGAGGGAGAGTTCTGATATCCAGGTCCGGTTGGGCCAGGGGCGCAACTAGCAAGACCTGCCCCTCGTCCTCCCTGACCTTGCACAGAAACTGCGCGAGTAGGCTCACTGGGGGGAGTGCATACTTACGCATGACTCGGGGTGGAGTCGCCATTCTCCCGGGGAAGGAGCTGCCGTGAGAGCCTGTTGGTCGCACGGTTGAGCCCATCCGGGGTGTGAATAGCAAGCAGCGACTTCAGCTGCGTATGACTCCAGAGGAGCAGACGGCGAGCGAGCTGAGACATGCAGCGGGAACGTATACCCCCCATCCGGATGGAATACGCTACCGCGGCCGTGCTGTCCGTCCTGACCAGCACGTGTTGCCCCCTCAGCACCGGTAAAAAGCGGCGCAGAGCGAGAAACACTGCCAACAGCTCTAGGCAGTCTATATGCCAATGCAGCTGGGTTCCCCTCCACAGGTCCGCAGCAGCATGCCCGCTACACACGGCCCCCCCACCCCATACTGGAGGCATCTGCCGAAACGACAGCCTGCCTGGACGCCTGACCTAGGGGCACACTGGCCCGTAGGAAGGAGGGGTCCTTTCCAGGGGGTGCGGGTGCGGTGACACAGCGCAGTGACAGTCACTCGGTGTGGGCCCGCGTGCCATGCGCGTCTGGGGACCCGATCGTGAAGCCAATGCTGTAGTGGTCTCATATGGAGCAATCCGAGCGGCGTGGCCGCGGCTACGGATGCCATATGCCCCAGGAGCCTCTGAAATAATTTCAGGGGGACCACTTTTTTTTTCCTGTCGAACTCTCTCAGACAGTTCAGCATTACCTTGGTGCGCTCTCGTGAGAGGCGCGCCTCCATAGTGATCGAGTCCAGCTCCAACCCGAGAAAGGAGATGCTCTGCACGGGGGCGAGCTTGCTCTTTTCTCGGTTGACCTGAAACCCCAACGGGCGGAGGTGCCGGAGCACCTTGTCTCTGTGCATAATCAATTGCTCCCGAGAGTGGGCTAAAAATCAGCCAGTCATCGAAATAATTGAGCGTGCGGATGCCGGCGAGCCGAAGGGGCGCGAGGGCACCCTCCGCGAGCTTGGTGAAAACTCGCGGAGACAGAGAGAGCCCGAAGGGGAGGACCTTGTAATGCCACGCTCGACCTTCAAACGCAAACCGCAGAAACTGCCGGTGGCGTGGAAGTGTGGAGATATGAAAATACGCGTCCTTCAGATCTATTGCTGCAAACCAATCCTGAGGACGAACGAATCGCGTGATGCGCATCTGCGTAAGCATTCCGAAGTGCAGCCTGTGAAGGCAGCGGTTCAAAATGTGCAGATATAGGATTGGCCATAGCCCACCGCTTTTTTTTTTTTTTTTTTTTTGGGGCACGATGAAGTGCGGGCTGTAAAACCCGCGCTCCATCTCGGCTGGAGGGCCGGCTCGATTGCATCCTTCGCCAGGAGGACAGCAATCTCCTCTCGCAAGACAGGGGCGGACACAGGACTGACCCTGGTCGCCCGTGAACCTGGGAGGCCGTTTCGCGAACTGAATCGCAGAGCCGAGTCTGATCGTATGGATGAGCCATTGCGATGGGCTGGCCCGCGCTAACCAGGCAGGCAGAGCCCCCGCAAATGGTCCCACCCGCACGATCGCTGACGTGCCAGCGGCGGGGCAGCGTGGAGTGAGTGGGCTCATCCGGGGAGCGCTGGGGTCCCACAGGAGAGCAGGAGAGGAGATGTTCTCGTCTCGCACTCAAAACTCCAGGAGAGGGGCTGGGAGTGGAGAGAAAGGAGACCGTTCTCTCGTGCTCCATGAGCCATTGGCGAAATGCACCGATCCTGCGAGCTGGAAGGCATAGCGTCCCAGACTGGCAGTGTTCGGGCTGTCACATCCGGAGGAGGGGAAAAGTGCTCTTTCACTGAGGATTTTGATGGCGTTTTTTTTTTTTTTTTTTTTTAAACGCCTTTAAATAACGTGCCCCGCCCTCCAGCGGGGAAAGAGCAAATTCCCTCCTCCCCAGATGGCCCGCCTCAGGGACGCTTCGCGGTCCGTTTTACCGAACTTAGCGGCGGCCTGGGCGGGGGACGCTGGTTGCCGGCGCGATGCTCGGCGCAGCCGCGTGGCCGGAGGCGCAGGCGGGGGCGGCGAAGCAAAGCTGCGGGCGGGCGTCCTCGGCGAAAAAGCAGTGGATGTGGATGGCTCGGCGGGGGGGGAGCGGTCATACAATCCCGCCGATAGAGACCTCGCCCATCGCCTCCGACTGCTCTATCACCGGCGTGAATTCCTGGGCGAATTCACCGCCAGTGTCGCCGAACAGGCCAGCCTGGGATATGGGTGAGTTAAGAAAGCGAACTTTGTCAACGTCACGCACATCACCAGGTTTAGCCTGAGGTGGCATTCCTGGATCACGGATGTGATCATCGTCCTTCCCAGGGCACACACAGCCGACTTTTTTTTTTTTTGTAAGAGCATAGTCGGTTGCGGTGCGGAGCGCATGCTCAGTCCTGGGTCAGAACCATCCTCGCGCAGCCGGGCCAGCGCCTGCGCTTGGTAGCGCTGGTAGGTGGCCATAGCGTGCATGGTGAGGGGGAAGGCGCACGCAGCACACTGCGTGAGCCTACTGTGCCCATCCAGGAAGAAGGGGATGGGGAGGCTTAGAAGGTCTCGCCTTCATCCTCCACATCACACCCCTCTAATCGGTCCGGCCGCGGGGCTGGGGGATAAACCATCTCCAGAGCCACGGCCGAAGCAGCCTGGGGAAGCACAGCCGCAAAGTCTGCTTCTGGATTCGACGCTGCGCTCAAAGTCCCGGAGGGAGCGAGCGGGTTCGAATCCTCGTCAGACCTTGACAACCCAACCTTCAAGGATGGTGAGGATGGAAGCGCACGCAGATCGGGCAGAAAAAAGTGCCCTCAGGACCGCGTGAGTTTACTGTGCACTTCCGGGAAGAAGGGGACGGGAGGCTTTGAAGGTCTTGCCTCCTTATATCCTCCACATACACCCATCTAGTCGGTCCGGCCGCGGGGCTGGGGGATAAACCATCACCAGACCCACGGCCGAAGCAGCCCGAGAAAGCACGGCCATCACGTCTGCTTTTTAGATGCTAACGCCGCGCTCTCCACCCCGGAGGGAGGGAGCGAGCGGGCTCGCATCCTCATCAGACAATGACAGCCCATCCTCCGATGCAGCGATGGACATCTGACCCCCGGTGTCATCAGGTGAGAGAGCGACCATCCAAGGACGGAGCGCTTCTCTTCACCTGAAGCTTGGATGGAGCACGTGGAGGAGCGAGAGGTCCGCGGCCCAGGGGCGGCGGATTTACTCTCACTGAAACCCTCAGATCTGCCCGAGTGCCAACCGCAGTGCGGGGGACAACTGGGGTGGGTGGCTCTTTTGCAAGAGCGAGCCGCGATCTTAACTGCGCAACAGACATGACATCAGTGATGGCATGCACTGCCCGCGAGCACCGCATTAACATGCTGGACCCCCAGACATGAAACGCTGTGCTCGTGCCCATCATCCGGGGATAGGAAACCACCGCATCCAGAAACGCACGGTCGGAGTGACGTCTTGAAAAAGACGCGCTGCACGACCGTGTTGCTCTTTTAGGAAAGCTTTTTTCCTATATACAAACCGCTCTTGGAGGACCGGACCCAAAGGACGCCAGGCAAGGGAGAAATACCCAGCTCGACCATCTGCCACTGCGTATACGCGCTCTGGACCGGGAGAAGCTGCTTCTCGATCTCTCTCTGTAGACACAGGTTGGAGATACCCTCAAAGACTCTCTCAGAAGCTTCGTGAAAGGCTCTGAAAGCGAAAGGATGTCGAGCATGGCACTGGCTGCGTCTTTATAGCATGACTGATTGTCATTGACGCCAGCTGTGCACGCTGACGCTGCCAACTCATTGGCATTTCATTGGCCCGTTTTTATACTCTTTCAGATGATTGGATTCTGACGAAATCCCCATAGTGGAAGTTACCACATAGCATTGGAGTTCCCCATCCGAAGGGGAACTACATTTACATTTACATTTAGTCATTTAGCAGACGCTTTTATCCAAAGCGACTTACAAATGAGGACAAGGAAGCAATTTACACAACTATAAGAGCAGCAGTGAACAAGCGCTATAGACAAGTTTCAGGTGTGTAAAAGTCTAAGAAGCAAAACATTAGTAGAAAAATGTTTTTTTTTTTTTTGAGAGAGAGAGAGAAAGAGGGCACAGTTAGTGGTATAGCCAGAGAGGCAATTGCAGATTAGGAAGGAAAGTGGAGACTAAACAGTTGCGTTTTTAGTCGTTTCTTGAAGACAGCAAGTGACTCGGCTGTTCTGATGTAGTTAGGGAGTTCATTCCACCTACTGGGCAGATTGAATGTGAGAGTTCGGGAAAGTGATTTCTTCCCTCTTTGGGATGGAACAACGAGGCAACGTTCATTCACAGAACGCAAGTTTCTGGAGGGCACATATATCTGCAGAAGTGAGAGCAGATACGAAGGAGCACAGCTAGAGGTCACTTTGTAAGCAAACATCAGAGCTTTGAATTTGATGCGGGCAGCCAGTGCAAACGGGTGAGTAGCGGAGTGACATGTGCTCTTTTGGGTTCATCAAAGACCACTCGTGCTGCTGCGTTCTGAAGCAGCTGAAGAGGTTTGATAGAACTAGCTGGTAGCCCGGCTAGCAGAGAGTTGCAATAGTCCAGTTTGGAGAGGACAAGAGCTTGAACAATGAGTTGAGCTGTATGTTTAGATAGGAAGGGTCGGACCTTTCTGATGTTGTAGAGTGCGAATCTGCAAGATCGAGCAGTTCTAGAAATGTGGTCAGAGAAGTTCAGTTGGTCATCAATCGTAACTCCAAGGCTTTTTACCATTTTGGATGCAGTGATGGTTGCTCCGTCCATCTGGATTGAAAAGTTATGGTGAAGAGTCGGGTTGGCAGAAACTTCAAGCATTTCCGTTTTCATGAGGTTAAGCTGGAGATGATGATCTTTCATCCAGTGTGAAATGTCTGACAGGCAGGCTGAAATGCGAGCTGGAACCGAGGGATCATCAGGGTGGAAAGAGAGGTATAGCTGGGTGTCATCAGCATAGCAGTGGTAGGAAAAACCATGTTTCTGGATGACTGTTCCTAAAGATGCCGTGTAGATAGAGAAGAGAAGTGGCCCAAGCACAGAGCCCTGAGGTACCCCAGTGTTTAGATGCTGTAGGTTGGACACCTCTCCCCTCCACGACATCCTGAATGACCTGTCCGAGAGGTAGGAACTGAACCATTGAATAACAGTGCCTGCGACGCCCAGTGACTCAAGCGTAGATAGCAGGATCTGGTGGTTTACAGTGTCAAAAGCAGCTGATAAATCCAGCAAGATGAGGACAGATGATTTAGAGTCTGCTTTAGCCAGTCTGAGATCCTCCACGACCGAGAGCAGGGCAGTCTCAGTTGAGTGGCCTTTCTTAAAGCCAGATTGCTTGTTGTCCATGAGGTTGTTTTGAGTAAGAAAGTCCAGGACTTGATTGAACACTACTTTCTCCAAAATCTTGGCCATGAATGGAAGCAGGGATACCGGTCGGTAGTTTTCAAGTAGCGTTTGATCCAGGTTGGGTTTCTTTAGCAGAGGGGTTACCCTAGCCTGCTTAAATGAAGTAGGGAATAGACCAGAGTCAAGAGATGTGTTAATTATGTGAGTCAGTGTTGGTATGACTGCAGGAGAAATGGCTTGCAGGAGATGAGAGGGAATGGGATCTAGCGGACAGGTGTTTGCATGGCTTGATAGCACGAGATTGGACACCTCAGACTCAGAGAGCTGGGAGAAAGAGGTGAGTGTGTGTGGTGTTGGTGGTGTATCTTGCGTGTTTGTTGTAGGTGCAGCAAATTGAGCACTGATTTTTGCAGTTTTGGTGCAAAACTAGCTGTTTAAATACATTTTGCATCAAAAAGCATTTTGATATCGCTAAAGGTGTCTGAAACTTCAAATCACCATCATATTAGCTGTCAAAACATGTGCATGACTGCATAAATTATTATTCCTTTACAAAAAAGTGCAGGTCTTTTATCAACACAAATTGTGCTAAAGGTGGTACCTTAAAACCAAGATGGCGCCGATGACGATGGCAGCCTCCGTGTCGTACTCTGCAGTAGTGTTTGTGTTTTTGTTAGTTTGTCCTGTCTCGAGTCATATTCCTACAATTAGTTTCACTCACTACTTACTTCTATTTTTTAAAATATATTTATTATCTGTTTTTTGTCCTGTCTCTGTAATCCTGTTGCACTGTAGAAGCTCTGTCACGAAAACAAATTCCTAGTATGTGTGAACATACCTGGCAATAAAGCTCTTTCTGATTCTGATTCTGATTCTAAAATAGTATGCGATTGTGTCTAAAAAGTCCAAATTAATAAATATCCTCTTTGAACCCCTTAAGGTGAACCACCCCATGACAGTCTATTATTTTGGAGTGCAGATATATATTATATAAACTATTACTGTTTTTCCAAATGTATATAACTACTACTGTAAGAAGATATCAGAATTCAGTATTACCTTTGCTTGAAATTACCCGATCTAATCCTGTTTATATGAAATAAACCTGCTTCTGAGCAGGTTTGAGCTACCTGAACTGTTGCTATGACAACAACTCTCGGACGAGTTTTGAAGAACGAAATGATACTGTATCGTGTCAAATCATTAATGTGTATTTAAAGTTTAAATCTATTTGAATTAAGTCAATTTGATGTAAAAACAATAACAACATAATATTAAAAAGCATTTTTATGATTGAATATAACTGGGGTTTTTTTATATAGTTTATTGCTGTAATTGAAGGCTGAACATTTTAGTGGTCATTATTGCAGTCTTCAATTTTGCACAATCCTTTAGGAATTTATCTCAATATAAAATCTTAAGCACCAAGGTAACCTTGATAAATTAAATCAACCCAGGCTCATTCTCATTACATACCCCATATACGTTTCTGGAGAGACCAAAATACCTCCCTAGAGCTATGTTATTTTTTATTTATTATTATAATTTTTTTTGCAGTTTTTGTTTTCACGATTTTACCAGAGGCCGCTGTGTACTTATTTTGAGATTTTAAATTTCTGTAGCGAGTGCCATTCGTGCCTGCTTCTCTCACATAAATCCACCAGACGCTGCTGTCAACTGACCGACTGACCGTTCCTCTAGCCCACCCTCCTTTTAAAAAGCACTGATTGACCCGCCCACCCACTTCCGTAAACCCAACTGCAGTGTTTTCAAAAGCAATCCAGAAAAAGAAAAGCCCTCGCAGCTGCCTGATTTTTACCACATTTTCAGATTTTACCACATTCTTATCCTGTTATTTACTTTATTGTTATTTATTTATTTTATTATTTTTGGATTTTGTTTTTGTCTTACCTGCTTTTTAGAACCGTTCTTCATCGAACTCGAACCCCGTCTTCGTGGCCAACTATGCTCTGCGTCTCAAGTCTGCCACTGGACAAACTGCCACTGGACAAACTGGTAACAGCGGGAAATCCATCCATATGGAGGTAAGCGGTCAGCGGGTAAGCACGACATCATGCCACGTTTTAAAGTTTTATGTAGCGTTCCTCTGGCTACATAATTCATGGTCTCCAGAAATGTATATAGGACTACGTTTTCAGAATGAATGTTGCAACAAATTGATGTAATAATAATTTTGGTTATTAATAAATCTGCTATTTGCTATTTCAATTAAATCTCCTCTCTAAATTACTCAAATAGAAAAATAACAATCCAGGCTCAAGTTGTCTCTTGACATGTTAGTCAACAAACCTTTCCAGTGTGCGTTTTTTAGCCAAAATATGCGTCAGAATTTATGTTCAGTCTATTTCAGTCTATTTGTATTCGTTATATTACAAAGCCAGAAGCTCAGAATTAAGCTGTTTTTCAACTATTTTGAAGGCAGTCTGCTAACAAGAGTGTTTTAGCCACTTTATTATGTAATGGTGTGGCTATACTTTGTCTCAACCGAAAAAGATCTATACCTGCTTCAACAGCACTGCCTGTTTAGCTTCGCCCACTTATTCATGCAGCAACAGGTAAATAACCGGAGAGGTAAATAAAGGTCTATGTAGAATCCAAATGAAAGAGATGCTCTGCAGACAGCAATGCTTATTCAAACTGTATGCTCAGATGATGGTCAGAATAAGACTGAAAATAGCATATTCTAAAAAAAAAAGTCTTTGATCTAGAGTTTGATAACTCTAAAATAGACCTCAGAGAGCCATACAAGATAAAAAGGCAGTTCATAACCCCTTCAAAAGAACCATTTCTTTCTAAGTGTAAAGAGAATTTCTAATAAAGCTAAAGAATGTGTTACTAAAAACCAAACCAATTCTTTTTTTGTAATCATCCATAACAACAAGGCACCTTTGCTTTTAATATCCAAGACAATAAAATGTTTATTTCAGGTGGTAACTGAAAGACTGATTAAAAATAATTTTGACCTGAACATCTGAAATAAGAGGCAGTCTGTGTATGTATTTATTTATTTATTTATTTATTTATTTATTTATTTATTTATTTGGCATCTTTCTTCAGTTCCAGGAATCTAGTTGAAAAGAAGAAGAAAAAGGGATGACAGCACAGACTTTAGCTACCGGCTTTGATTTACTGAGAGACAGTGAAAGAGAGACCAAAAGAGCATGTGACAGGGGAAAAGACAGGGTAATAGTGATATGGACACTCTCACGCTCTGAGCTTTAATTCATTCTCACAGAAGGAGCTTTAAGCTTTTATTCCTACTACAATTCTTGCTACCCTCTTCACAAAAGTAACTGCACTTTGCCAGCTTTTTTTTTTTTTTTTGCCATCCGTCCAAAAAAAAAACAAGCAGGACAGTTGTGTAAGCAATTCATCATGACAGCTGCTGAGATTCAAGAGCTGTTGGTCTTTGACTTTAGGTTAGTAGTAGTCAATACATTTATATTTTTACTGTTGATTCAATATGAGAAGTTGTCAGTAACAATCACATGAGAAACCATGTGATATGTTATATACAAAAGAAATTATATCTTCAGATATTATGATTAATATGTCTAGGTTTTAATCATGTTATCTCATTATAATCGTATATCTTAATTTTAACACTTATGTTAATCAATTAAGATTAGATTACAGTATAGTTATGGTGGCTTGAGAAAGCCCATACTGTTATACTGCATAAACTTAATATTCTTCCTTCTTTTTCTTCTTCTGAGACTAATTTCTATATGCATCTCCTCCTAGACTGTTCATACTACAACCACCAAACTAACAACAAACCTCCAAACTGACTTAGGATGCCATATATATTCCAACTGACCCGGCTTTCGGTTTTCCAACAACTGAACCGGACAATTCTGAAAAATTCCATTGACTTAACATTGGACCAAACTTTGTGACCTCACAACTTTTCCCCAGACTGTCATACAGACGTAAGGATGGGCTCGTTTAACTCAGACTACCAATCTGCTAATCACTGATGACCTTTAAACTTACTAACCACACCCTAGCAACCACTTACGACACCGCAACTGTCCCATAGACTTCCATTGTAAAAAAAAAAAAACTGCCATTGACTTTACAATGGACATACTAACAACATACCAATTCATACTAACAAACATGCTAATTCATACTAAATTCATGCTAACAACATGCTAGTTTATACTAGAAATATGCTAGCGATGTGGTAATTCATACTAGAATCATGCTAACAACCTGCTAATTTATGCTAGAAGCATGCTAGCAACTGCCTAGCAACACCTTAGTAACCACCTACAAGACCCTAGCAACTGTTTAGCAACCACTAGAACACCTTAGCAATGATCTAGCAATATACCCAGAACACCCTAGCAACATCTTAGCAACAACCTAGCAATGCCTTAGCAACCACTTAGCAACCTCTCAGAACACCCTAGCAATACCTTTGCAATGACCTAGAAACCACTCAGAACACCCTGGCAATTACCTAGCAACACCTTAGAGACCACCTAGAGCACCCTAGCAACACCTTAGCAATGACTCAGAACACCCTAGCAACACCTTAGCAACCACTCAGAACACCCTAGCCACACTCTAGCAAGAAACACGCTGATCCATACTCGAAACCTACTAATCTATATGTAGTTCTCTATGCCAACTGCTTCAAACTTCTTAAAAACTACTTCAGTTATTTAATTTTTAAAGCTAGTTCAAGCTTTCAGTCAAGGCTTTCTTAGGCCACCATAAAGATTGTCACCACAAACTTTACTTTTATAGTTTTATAATAAAATACAGCAAAATAAATAAACTGTCAAACGTAAAAAATCTAACCTTTAAATAAAAAAACACAAATTAAACTAAATCTAAATATATTAATCAAGAATCATACAAACAGTACTTTTCCATGAAACTAAAGACTGTAAAAATATATAACATATAGGACATATCGTAGATTACAGGATATAGAGATATTGTTTTAATTAGTTCTCTTGTAAAATGAGGATTCACAATGATTGATGCCTTAGGTGGAGAAATATATCAGAGCATACTTTTTGTACAGTTCATTTTCCAGGATTTAGTTTGCCAGTTAAATTGGCAAAAGCTCTAGTTTATCAATGCTTATTTTTCAATTTATATCTGAAAAGTTCAAAATTAGAATTAATCAGAACAATGAAAGAGAAGCAATTAAAGAATTGTCTTGAGTCATTTGAATACAAATTAAGTACCAAATCAATGAGTAGTAATTGCAGTCTACTTTTTTCTGGCTGAGTCACACATTCAATGTTGCAAACCGCTATTACTAATGCTGCATCCCAAATGGCACACTATACATTTTGCAGGCGGGGGGTTGGGTGTCACAAACTACTATATAAGACCTGCCATGAGTATAACCACATTCACTATCGGAAGGCATTATAATCACTCTCGTAGGAGAATTTTGCTTTTACAGTTCAAAATAAATAAAGTAATCCAACATCCCTGCCCACTGCATCATCCAGGTATTTTTAAGTGCAAATAATCTCAGTGTGAACACACTACTTTACACTATTTATACTACAAAATAATTATTTGGAAATGATTTGGGACGCACCTTTTGTTTTCTTACTTGCAGACAAACAATGTCTCCTTTAAATGCATTTTTACGGTCTTATTGCTGATCTTAATAACTTCATCAATATGAATGTCTTAACACATCATAGCACATTCCCTGCTAATTAATTCCAGTCAAAAACTGAGAGGTTTGAACACATATATATGTGCTTAAGAATCAACTAATAGGAACAAAATCAATTACATAGATTTGGCAACTATAAAAACCACAGAACAGTATATTCTTGAACTTCAACAGTAACATTTATACTAAACTGAACTGAAGCAGTTTTAACTCAACCAGAACTACTCAATTCTAAAGTAGCCTGCACAGTCACAAGATCTAAATAATATTGAGCCACTTTGGGGTGTTTTGGGGAAGCAAGTTAGGAATCGTTTTCCTCCACCAGCATCTCGAAGTGACCTAACCACTATTCTGCAAGAAGAGTGGCTTAAAATTCTTCTGGCCGCTATGCAGGACTTGTATCGGTCATTCCCAAGATGAGTTGAGGCTGAAAAAGAAGGCCCTACCCTATACTCATTATTTACTGTGGTCCAAAACCAGGCGTTTCAGTTTCATTGTTCAACCCCTGCTTAGAATACAGGGCGGGCCATTTATATGGATACACCTTAATAAAATGGGAATGGTTGGTAATATTACGTCCTGTTTGTGGCACAATAGTATATGTGAAGGGACTTGTAAATAACTCATGAAAGAATAAAGTTACATTAAAACATTAAAGCACACCATTGTTTTTCTTGTGAAATTCCCACTAAGTTTATTAAGGTGTATACATATAAATGGCCCACCCTGTACTGTACTATACTGTACTGACCTATACTCTGTAATGGAGTAATCTGCCTGTATAACTGATGCCAGAAGGATTCTCTTAAAAGTGATGCCAATTGGTCCTGAGCATTCGGCAAAATGTAGCAATTTCAGAGGGGGGAAATGTTGCCATTTATATATTTATTTGTCAAGACTGCAGCAATTTGTTGCTAGAGGAAAAGGAATTGTGAAATTATAATATAGCACAAGTTGTAAGGATAACATATTGCAATAAATCCACATGATTATACTGTAATTGTGACTTGTAGACCTTTCTAAAGTTTGTGAGAGCTAACTTTCTTATATGAGATCCTCTTAGCGTCACAGTTTTGCTGTCTGAGCACAGCTGTGCTCTGCTGAAGACCAATGCTTGAGCTGAGATAAGAAAACAAGTGTGCAATCTTTAACTCCTCTAGCAATGGTCTTTAAATTGTTCTTAAACGGAATCGGGTTATTTTGCTTCTTCCATTTGTTCAGTCAACCCAGACCAATCCTCCAGTTTAATTTTTGGAGTCTATATTGACGTTTTCTTGTAGATGGCATGAGCTAATTTCATGCTTCAATTGTTTCTTCTTCATGAGATTTGCCTTGAAGCAGTAATAGCAAAGAATAGATCAGAAACACATTACTTTATGTTTAAAAAGTACCAAGTAGCCATAGATTGCTTAAGGTCAGGAATTGTTACCAAAAAAACTAAATTAAATAAATGAAAAACAGGCTTAGGCATTCGAAATCATATTTCGCAGCATGACTTTTAGTATTTCATCTCACATATAAACAAACCGTTAACTATGCCAACATCCACATCTAAGCAGAATAAAGACCAAAATGGTTTAGCATCTGCACACAGAATTATGTTTTTCAAAGAAATTAAAATTAAAGCTATGTTTCTCAGTCATTAAAGTTGGAGCATAGTTTCTGCACTACAAGTGTCAACTAGTGGAATTACACAAAGCAGTTTTTTTTTCAAACAGGTTTGGAAAATGACCCTCACATTCACTTAACCCTCTATGGCATGGTGCTGCCTAAACCATTTTTTTTTTGCCCACAAAACACGCATTTAAATAAAAAAAAAATTAAAATATTACAAAAAAAATCTAATAATAAGTTGGTGACTAATGAAATTTGAGGTGGGTGTGGGTTTGACTTTTCTTCTGGGAGCCATTTTTGGGACCATAGCCTGCTTGAGCACAGATTTCACTTTTTAACATATTTAAATTTAAATAGATTTACATTAAAATTATGTGTGATATGCAACTATATGTGGAGACGCATATTTGGTTGAGAAAATACACTTTTTGTTAATATCTATACACTAAAATAGTTGTTTTACATTTGTTGCCTCAGGGCATCATTGTGCAGTTAGACATCTTTTGTAAAAACAGTAACATCTTATGGATGGAAATGTGCAGGAATGTATAGTTGTCACCATAATATATATATACTGTGTGCTTTACTGTATACTGTTACTCACAAAAAAATAGATGTTGAAACCTCCATTTTATGGAGGTAATGAACAAGATTGAGCAGTTAGGCTCATTCCTTCTGGCAGAGCTTGAAGAGTCACAGAGTTTCCATTCAAAGATGCAAATTAAACTTGCGGAAAGCCACAGTTCTGCACAGTTTTTTTTTAACCCTGGTTAAACAAATCTGTTTAAACCAATTGAGTTCTTCAGGCTTGTTTGAAACCTACAGCTAAGTGTGTTGAAGCAGGGTTGGAACTAAACTCTGCTGGGCTAAAACAGTAAACATTTTGAACTTTAGCTTACCTGTATAGAGGCAACTTCTCCATCAAAAGTTTGGCAAATATTCATCGAAATTCTTTGTACTCTTGTGAAAATGCTGCTAGTTTTTAAGTTTATCCTATTGTCAGTTTCTGTGTATTTGAGCAAGTCTTTGAATTTTGCTGTTGGAAGCTTCTGTGTATGTGAACCAAACTGTCACCCTTGTACTGTGACGGTTCAGGATGAATACAAATACCGCTACACCCACTAATATATTCCAAACCAAATGAAAAAATAAGATTTTTTCCAGAAGAAAATATAATAAGAAATACTGTTGGGGAAAAAATCTTTCTTTGTTAAACAATACTTGGGAAATATTTAAAAAAAAGAATTACATTTTCATTGGAAGACTAATAATTTTGTATTTGACTGTAGTATGCAAATTTTGGATTCAGAATTAAATCACAAAAGCCTTTTTGTATTGTGCAATGCAATAGCGTAGTGTTTCTCAACCATGTTCCTGGAGGACCACTAGCTCTGCATGTTTTCCATGTCCAAAACACACGATTCAGATCATCAGCAGAGACTGAAAGACCTTGAATGGGTGTAACAGACAAAGGAGACATCCAAAACATACAGTGTCTTGATCGAATTTTTTTCTTGAAGCAGGTTTTTCTAAACAATTTCTTAGATAATGAACTGTGTGCTATTTGACATTGAGGCAAGGCTGCTATTCTCTGACTAGGTGAATGAATAAGCTTCATCATCAAAAGCCAAAAGAAAAGGGGACTCGAATGACACGATAATTTACTGTAATTAATAACGTTCGAGCTAAACCTCGGCTTGAGACCTGGCCTCAAATCAGTACAAATGAAAACTGCTATTTCGGAAACCATCCACCCACAGCAAACATTGGTCCTGTGTACCCACAACATAGCAGACATAATGTATCCATCCAAAGTGGTTGTTAATTAATGGAGAGCAACTCCTGTGGAACGAGGACATTAAAACTAAAGCTAATATTGGGCTATCTATAATTAGCAGAGATAAGTCAGTGAGAGGCACAGTCATTTGTCTTATTATACATCACAAGACCCCATTAGCTCAGCCTCATCAAACAATGGCTGTGCTGGCGTCAACTGCTTCTGTGGGAGACAAGCTCTTGTCAGAATTTAGAAAATATTTGGAAATAGTTTCCTCATCTTACCCCAATAAAAACAATAAGGTTAGACTTTAATTGGATGGTCCCCTTGAGAGATTTTCTCGACCAAAATAACTTTGCAACTACTGTACATATCAGGCAGTCTACTAATAATAATGACTGCTAGTTGGTACTATATCTAACTGTCTGTAATTCGAATATCTAACAAAAGGGGGAAACCAAAATAAAGTGTTACAAATAATATATTTTAATTATATTAGGGCTGGCAGTCGATTTAAAAAAAATTATGTGTTTATCGCAATCATGGTCTCTGATTAATCTAAATCAGGGTTTCTCAAACCCAGTCCTGGAGGTCCGGTGTCCTGCAGATTTTTGCTCCAACTTGCCTCGACACCAGATATGGACTGGGATAAGATTCTGACAATGTGATAACCTTGGATAAAAATATCACAGTTTCACAGTATTGTGATTACTGCTCTAAAATATATTCTTTTTAAATGTCTGAGTAAAAAACATAAACTTTTCCCCTCTTTTAACAATAAATTTTATTTTGAGAAACATTTAAAATATTTTGGAACAGTAAACGTCAGGCTAATAATTCAAATGAATCATTTCCTTCATTAGTTTCAAAAACACAGATTTCTTTGCAATTTCATACAGCATCTTTGGAGTTTGTTTTAGCTGGAGATCCTGTTGTCCAAAAAACAAAACAAAACAAAACAAAAAATCTTACATATATTGTAGGAACAGTATAACAGAAAAAACTTGACTTTTCCAAACCTCGCTATACCTTGAAAACAGTTATCGTCCCATGCCTACTCGACACACCAGCAAGGATGTTTGTAGAAAGCCTAGAAAGAGCTTGATTAGCTAGCCCAGTTGTGTCTGACTGAGGTTGGAGCTAAAATCTGCATAACACAGGATCTCCAGGACTGAGATGGAGAAGCCTTCATCTAGATTAATTTACTTAAAAATAAATAAATAAATAAACATTTACTTTAAATTGTAAGGCAACATGCTGCAGAGTCAAGTGCAGTACTTGGCTTAAAAATTGAGTCAACTCAAAGTTGTAGCTAAGCCTTTTTTTTCAGTGCACCAATTTAAAATATATGATTCAACTGTAAATATTTAGTGTTGAAATAAAGCATGACAGTCTAGTTTAAAAAAAACAGATCTTTCTTGCTCTTTAACTTGCCTAAAGTGAATAAGTGCAGATGTCACTTCTCATCAATTAGCTGCTGTTAAATCAAGGTAGTTTTGATCACTTACTGATGTCCAGTGGTGTCCGGAAAGTGCAGTTGAAGTGCCTTCTGCCAACTCAAATACTCTTTTAGCTTTTGTACAGTTACATGTCCTGAACACTGATTGGTGGGCAGTCTTTGATCTGATTTTGTGATGGAAGAAGTTAGCATTGTAGTTTTTTATTTTTTTATTTTTATTTTTATGGAGTGCGCTACTGCGCTCATCCAGTCCTATGTTGCGAACAGCTGGTTGACTTCAGTGGAGGTTCTAGCTTGAATAAGACCCTGTCTGGGCAAACCACCAAAAAAATTAACACATTAACCTTTTCAGATTAATCACATGATTTAATGTTGACAGACCTAATTTATATATGATGAGCAAGTACATAGGACATGACTTGATTTGACATACTGCACAGGTATTCAAAACTCTCTCCAGCTTATCTGATTTACAATGGTAAACTCATACAAATGATTTATAATATGGTGAGTGCTGAGAACGCTAAAAAGACTGTATCTTTTGTTGGTAGCCTATCACAGGATTCATATGAACTGCAAAAATAGTTAATAATTGCTTTTGATTTGACTGTATAATTTAAAAGTATAGACATTTCAAGAGTGATTCATTTATTAGATAAAATCCCAAAAGAAAGCAGAAAGCACATACGCAAAATAACTTTAGACCAATTATAACTTTAAATTGTGTTTTACACTTATATTAAAACAATTATTTATTTTTCAGGTAATAAAATGGTGTGTTTTTTGTCCCACTGAATCTGGATGCTTTTAGAAATCTAGAAAAGTGTAATTTGCAACCTTTGATGACATCTGGGGAATCACCAGTTGAATCATATTAACAACAACAAGAAAAACTCAACCTTCAGAAAACTTAAATGGGTCTATATTTCAGTAGCATGGTTTATTTTAAACACGTATGTTTTGATTTGGTGAGAACAAAGCAGCAGATGTGCTGTTTGTTCAGGTGAAATTATTTTCAGATTATATATGCTGACATATAAATCCACTCCGATAAGGAGATCACAAAATCATTTGCAAAGATGATCATTGCTGAAGCACAATCCACATTAAAAATAAGCAAAATATAAAGTAAATCAATAGAGAGGCAACAGTTCTGCATTGCAACTTATACAGTATTTTATACAGGGTTGTAACATATAGAATGTATCATGTACAAGGTTTACAAGCATATACTGAACAGACTCTGCTACCCCAGACTGCCAGTGCATGATTTAGAAACACAAATATATGCAAGCTTACACACTTCAGTCAAAACAAAACAAAAACTTGTATTTATGCAATCTATGATGCACCAGCATAAAATATCCAAACAAAGGGTGTGCCAGTGGAAAAGTCTCAATTACTCATATAATGTGATTTATCAAGCATGAAAGTCATTTCAGAAACAAACTGTGTCTGCAAGAGAAAACAACTGAAAGACAAGTATTAATCTGATTCGTGTTGTACATCACGACTGCAGAGAATACAGAGACTGTTGACATGCAATAATGTGGAAATATTTCACATGAGATTTTGCGAAGATGTTGTTCAACTGAATAGACAAATATTTTGTGAGAAATGTGATATTCCTGATCTGAAATGGGTTTCTAAGTGTCAAACCTGAGTATTTATTTGGGACGTTTGGTACTACGAATCAACCGCAGTGCGAATGTTTTGAGTGCCAGAAGCCCAAAAGCAATTTGTATAAGCATATTTTCCCACTTTATTTAAGATGTTAATAAATCATGGCTGAAAAGGCAGAACAAGTGGCTGTATTATGGGATCAGCGGGATCTTTTTGTTCCATGAGGTTGATCGTGAACTTTTCCTGTCAGCTCAGACTTTTAACATAAGTTGTAATGGATGTACATTAAAGATTGACATCAGTCAACAACATACCATAAATTCTGAGAAATTGATTCACTTCTCTTAAGAGAAACGATGGCTCACTTCACTCTTTTGTTGATGATTTAAAAGCACCTGCACACAAAGAAGAAAACACTGGTCCATGAAAGAGAAAATATATAATGAAAGTTGTGTATTTAGTGCATATAGTTGATAATTATAGGCAGACTCGAACATAATTTCACAGCTACAGTAGTCACTTTTATCTGTTAATTGTAACTCAGAAGGTCCTGAACCGCACTCGTTGAGTGATAGCAATTTTTTTATTTCACATTGTATGGAAATATATCCTTTCTCAGGAACGTGTGAGGAACAAAAGATCTCACAAACTGAGGAAGGCATTGAGTTAAACATTTTTGTTTATATTTCTGAAGAATGTGAAATAAAAAATATAAGGCAATTACTCAACGAGTGCGGATCACGACCTTTTGAGTTCTTCTGTTTATAAGATTAATGAACCAAAATCAAATAATGCAGGAATGCAGTGCGTACTTCACTACTGAATCTGTTAATTGTAAAAATACTTTTTCTGTTATCTGTTAATATTTATTTTCATTCCTTCATTCATTTTCTTTTCGGCTTAGTCCCTTTATTAATCAGGGGTTGCCACAGCGGAATGAACCGCCAACTTATCTAGCATATGTTTTATACAGCGGATGCCCTTCCAGCTGGAACCCTTTACTAGGAAACACCCATAAACATTTATTCTCACACATACACTACGGCCAATTTATCTTGAGGCCCAATTCATCTGTACTGCATGTCTTTGGACTTGTGGGGGAAACCAGAGCACCCAGAGCACACGGTACATGCAAACTCCACACAGAATATCTATTTTCAACAAATTCTTTATAATAATTGTTTGAATACAATTGTAAGATTAAAGCTATAATAATTATACAAATCAATAATTAATAACCATATTTTGTGAATCATTTTTGTATTATGGTAGTAACCAGTGTATGGTGTAAAGTTACAAATTACAAATACTCAAATTACTGTAATTTAGTAGTTTTTCTAAGGAATTATAATTTATTAAGTAGTTTTAAAAAATATGTACTTTTACTTTCCCTCGTACCTGTTTAGTGCTGTGTCTGTAGTTTTACTCTACACTGTTTTCCTTCAACCTGCAGTCACTATTTAATTGATGAAAACGTGCAGATACACAGAATTTCTACAAATTTGCACACAAAAATTGTCCTCAATTGAATCTGACTTTTATTGATAAGTACATTTTGCACATTGCACATGTTGATGAAAACACATTGGCTGAATAAATTCTTCAATGAGTCTCAACACATTATAATTCTACTAACCAGCAGATCGATCTCATCGCCACACATCTCATGTTGTTTCAATCATTCTCAAATGCACAAGCCAAAGTCTGTCATAAAAAAATTATTTGCTATAATTACCTTTCAGAACCGTCTCGCACAATTGTCTTACTGAACACCAGACAACAGGACACAAGATGACATGACCAAGTTTATTGTGAGAAAAAGGTCCATGGCTTCTCCTATAGCAGCATTTTTCTGTCGCCTATTGTCTATTTGGCACCAATTTATGGCTAACTGGATGGAAAGATTTTATATGATATGAAACATCTGTGCTTAAGTTAAATCCACAACTTTGGATGGAAACATAGCTTATGTCTCGTTCTTGCCAGAAGAAAAGACTGAAAACATTGAGTGGTACGATTCCGAGTTCCAACAATAAAACCAGCTATTTGTGAAGGAACGTAAAATGAAGGACATGAAGGATTTGCCTTGATGTTTCAAAGAGCACACTGAATGCTGAGGATGAAGCTTGAACTAAAGCTTTTCATCATCATCACAGGCTGACACTTACTGTAGTGACGCACATCTGGAAAGGTCTTTGTCTCTCTTCATTTGGCTGTACGCTTTTTGACCGTGAGATCCACATCCTGTGGGCAACATCTCACCTTGAGGAAACCAAAGGATTTATGTATGGAACCTTGACAGCAATAAAAACGAGACATGTTCATCAAACTCCTTTAAAGTTGTATTCAGAGGAGATACGGAAGTGCTCTCTTCTGAGTGAATGCCTGAAGCTTTCTGTAATTTTTGTTATACTTATTACTGTGGCAATTCTGAGTAAATGGAATAAAATATTCACAGCTACTTAGACAACATAAGCCAGTTTTCAATGCAAAAGTGAATTACTATAGGCAAAACAAAAGTCAATGGAAAAATGCAGATGATGCTGGCTTTGATTCACTGTGTTTTTAATTTAAAAAAAACCCATAAATTATTTCAAGCAAGATGAAGAAACCATATAATTCCACAAAATATAGGACTGGCTAATTTGAACATGAGTGAAATCTGTGGCAGGATTTTTTTGCCCTCACATGAAACTCCATAACACTTGGAATTCTAATAAAATAACCAGAAATTCAGATGTGTAAATATGACCTCAATTTAAGAGAAAGCTGAACAGTTGGTGGTTACTCTTAAATTATTATTACATGAAAACAGTCAGAAAGAAGTTGTTCTCTTAAACTATTGGCTTAAATTTGGAATTAAATAACATAACCAGCATGTTATTTACTTGAACTAAATGTTACTGATGTATTGAACCTAAATCACAATCACAATCAAACATCATTGATGCAATTTGCATTGCTTACAGTGTTATAGACTATATTCATAAATAAATTGCTTAGTGTGTCTTTGTCCTGGTACCTTAGCTGTTTTATGCTTGTAATTGATAAGTATGAACTACTAAAACCACCAGCAAAGAGTTATTCAGTTCAGTCGAATGATTCACTCAGTGAAATGATTCATTCAAGCACCTGATTCATAAGGAAATGAAGCCTTTCACATTGAAGCCTTATTTTGTAGCTGATCCAACTGTATGAGTTTTTAATCTGACTATTGTAAAACACCACAGACTGTATGACGTATAGAGTATAATATTTGTTTTGTTTTTTGTTTGTTTGTTTGTTTTGTTTTCTCATTTTTATGCAAATATTCACAAATATTTATTTTAAAATATCTGAAACACAGTGTTACAGTCAAATGTATATTATGCCTGTCTGTTTTGCTTGTGTGTGTTCGCTCGCTCTCTCTCTCTCTCTCTCTCTCTCTCTTTCGCTCGCTCGCTCGCTCCCTCCCTCTCTCTCTGTCAATTCTTAGGTACGCCCATTCCAGTTTCCCATTCGTCCGTGAAGATGTCAATCTCTATTCCACCCTGTGACGTCATCAACATATCTACCAATCACATTAGGAGCTCACCGTTTAAAGGGACGCGAGCGGGGAAGCTCGTTCTGCTTTTTGCTCTGTCTTGTTTGCTTTATGCTGCTTGTTTTTGTGTGTGTTTTGGCTTATGTTATGTGATATTGGTGTTAGTTTAGAGTTTTGATGTTGGTCTTGTTCTTGTTGTGTTAATAGTTGTTACCATCTTGTTTGTGTGCTGGTAAAATTCCCCTATCTCTGGCGTCAGCCTTTCCTTGGGATTCGAGGAGTTTAGAGGTCACGTGACATACATTTTGCATCATGTAGATAACTATACTGTCTAAACACACTAGTTTAGAAGTGAGCGCCACCCGCTGTAAGTTTTCTTCGTATTTTTGGTTAGAAGAGTAGGTTTAGATATAGCGTGAAAACGCTGAAGATGTTCTGTTTGTTTATTTTCTATTAGATAGATTAGAGGGTCATAATAGCTAGATTTGGGCGTTTTGTTATATTGCTTTCATTTATTTGGCGCCACTTAATTCTCGTTTCCCCAACCACAATACGTTGATTTATTCTCTTTTGTGTGATCTTGTAAATAATACTTTTCTTTTCTGTTTGCCTTTTCACTATTGTAAATAAATTCACCTATTTTTGGCAGTATTTTGGTTGTTGTTTAAATTTTGCCACCAACTCACCACAAATTTTAACCACCCTTAAATGTTGCCGCTTAAACCCTAGAACAAAACTATAAAGTCGTAACACACAGATTCTCAAATATACATGTTATATTTATAACAGTTTAATAATTATTATTTTTGTTGATCATAGATTGGGTGATGACCACCACGATATTAGTCTGCACTGCACTGGAATGATTATAGCTGGTGGATTTATAACATTTACTTTGCCAACTTTTCCTATTCTAATCACACCGGTAGGATTGTATACTCTATAGCAATGGTCCTCAACCACCGGGCCACGGACCAATCGGTACCAGGCCGCACAAGAAATCATAAATTATTTCAGTTTTATTTATTTATTATCTGAGTCTGAACGATTTTTTTTATTTTAGTTAAAGGTTATTTTTAATGGAAGTGCGCAGCTTGCAATTTTTTTCATAAATAAAACTTGTAAAATGGTTGATGGCCACTAGCAACCTATGAACCACCACAAATCCCTCACCACCGGTCTGCGATTAAAATTTTCCACAGTGGTAAAAAGGTTGGGGACCACTGCTCTATAGGTAAGGCTAGACTGATCACATCGGTGTAATTGTACAAATTAAGTTGTAAGTTAAGCATGTGACTGTCTTTGTGAATAAACTAATCAGATGTGTTCAGAAATAGAATTATCCATGAATGAAAGATTACATTGTTGGCAAAACAAAATAAAAAGCAGACAATTTCTAACATGTAACTCAATCTATATCAATTTCTTGTTTGTTTAAAATATCACATTAGCAATCATGCTCGCATGTTAATATGGGAAAAAATGCACTCTTTCTTGATTGACAGTATCAATGTGCAAATTATATATTGACTATTTGGGGGTCTGCTTTTTTCCTGCAGTTTGGGTAATACATGACTCATTAAACTAGATATATACTGCAATTCAATGACATTTAATTTATCTACTGAGCTATAAAAAATACACACTATGAGCCTACTTTACTTACTTTTAGGCTATATGTATAGATAAAACATATATTTCAAAAGAAAATGTATCCTTTGAACACTTAGGGCTCTATTTTGACAATCCATGTGCAAAGCGCAGGGTACAAACGCATTAAGGGCGTGTCAGAATCCACTTATATAAGGACGGAAAAATCCACTTTGCACCGTGGTGCATAGTCTAACAGGGTTGAGCTTATTTTCTTAATGAGTTATAGGTGTGTTTTGAGAATAAACCAATCAGAGTCTCATCTCCCATTCCCTTTAGGAGTCAGTTGCATCGCGCCATAGCGCATTTGATATTTACGTGACGGACTTTGTATGTGTAGAAACTGAACCCTTCACTAGCAATAAAACAGTCAAACAGAGCATCTACAGCACAAGAATGAGAGATGAGCCTCCTCATTGTTTACTTTCGCTTTCACTCTCTATGGATAAGGAAACTTCTTGTACACAAACATCCATTAGCCTATAAATAATTAATTTAGTTTGTTAAGCGCAAAGATTTGTTTCAAAACTCTTTCTAAATTCAGCTCCAATTTCCAGCAAATGAATAAATGAACAATAATAACGAAGTGTGGTCAAAAAACTGAGTTATATCCAAATACACATGCTGTGACCCATATGGTCTAAAACCTGACAGGTGAGCAAATCTAAGCTTGTTTTTAATAAAACAAATATAAATATGCATATAATAAATAATACTGCTAATAATAATAACATTATACAAAAGCAAATTGTTATGAATAAACTGAAAAAGCCCCCCGAGATGAAGAAGGCATGAAAGTATGGTTTTTATATTTATGTAGGCTAAAAAATAATAAGACTTGTAATATTTGAATCCTTTACATTTATATCCTATATATCCTTATTATATCCTATATATCCTTAATATTTAATTCATTTTCATATGTAAAGATATTTGCGTATTGCCATACATCCTGTTTGTATTAAGCAATGTGTAAGCGAGGTGCATAACTAACGCGCTCTGTGCTGGACAATAGACCGGCTTTGTTCTGGTCTATAGAAGAGTCTATTCAAGTTTCTCAAAATAGCAACGCACCAGCAATGCGCCTCAACACGCCTCCTTTTTTAGATCAGAACGCCTATGGGCGCACATATGAGCGCAAATGCATTTGCTATTTAAACAGCGTGGCGTAAAATGTCAAAACAACTCTTGCGCCAAGCTGAAACTAGCAAACAACAATTGTGTTGTGTCTTGTGCCACATTGCGCCGGGTGTATGATAGGGCCCCTCAGTGTCTATCGATAGGCTAGAATCAGCTCGTGTCAGACTACTGACCGAATATTTTCTTGCATCATATTCCCAGTGGTATGAGCCATTATAAGGACCAGGCATCTGTAAATTGCACCCTGGACCGTATCAAACTATATACTTAGAAATAAGAAGTAATAGGGTCTATATATTCTAATAGGCTTCATTACATAGTCAGTGCTTTTGTACTCTCAAGATGTTTTTTTTTATAGTGAGTGCATACTTAGCTTGGATATCTTTAAAACAGCAATCATGATATTATCAGACTAGATACCCCTAGCATACAAAATTGAATATCCATTATAAACTGAAACCAATAAATAATATAAACAAAAATCACTAATATACCGCCAAAAAACAACATACACCAACTACACACTTGACCTTGGATGTGTTTATGTGTGTGTGTATATACATCTATACACTCTATGCTCTCTATGAAGTTCATTGCATCTCTTGCATCCCACTGCTCAGAGGAAGGCCAGCCTTCAGGCCCATCGGGCACAGAACAGAGCCTTCGATTGACCGATGTCCTGACAGTGAAACTCATCTAAATTCCTAAGTGCCTCCTCCATTTTCCTTTTCCTGGATCACAGGATCAGCCATTGGATAACAGCAAAGAGAGACATAATGCACAACGAGTGACAGGAATAATCAGCAGACTGAATTCACAGAGACACGCAGGAGGAAACATCAAAGCGTTTAGACGAGAGCTCAATCCAGTTTCTCCCTTTTATTTTGAGGGCTGATTAATTTCTCATACTTCTTATTAAAACCACTCCTTCCTGGAATGCAATCACCAGACAATATCCATTGATCAAAGGCTCGTTTACAATCGTTTACGACAAAGAAATCAGAGATGAAGTGCCATCTGAGAAGTGCCAAGGGTAGTGGAGCGGCTGCATGTGAAATTTACTGCAAATGATGGGACGACTCTGACCTATTGAATCCTCAAACATTTTATCTTCACATTCAAGTCACAACTCTGAGAAGTTACACAGCGCAATCTTTTATCTTGTGTTACTTTGTATTCATGATTTGTAGCGGAAGCCCAACAGAGCAGTAACTGTATTCAGAGCTAATGTTGAATGAGATTACTAAAACATACAGGCAGAGATTTGTCTCTTTAATACTGAAACTAGTATGTAAAAAAATGTTTTTATATTATATATTTAAAAATTACTGAAGTAAGGGATAATAACAGTAATTATAACAAATACACTTCAAAAGGAGATTTTCACAGCAATTCTAAAGAACTAAGCAATTCTTTTTTTATTGTGAAGAACAATTTTTGTTCTACAAAAAGTAATTGGTGCAGTGCTAAGGCTCCATAAATGTTAAAGGTTCTTTATGGAACCTGATGATAAAGAAATGTATGTTTAAAAGTGCAGGTCCTACAGTTCACACCCATCAGGCGTCAAATGCGAGTAGAAATCGGTATTGCTGTGTAGATTAAACTATTGATAACAGTACCTGAAATTACAATGTGATTTATGGCTGGTACACACCAAGGCAACAGTCGGCCATTGGGCTTCGGCTGTCACCTAGTTAGTCAAGTGTGTAACAGACATATTGTCGAAGTTTGTTGCCGCAATTCAGTTTGTAATCAGCATGGGATGTCGACTGAAGACAGCACTCTGACTGGCTATTCAGCAACGAATCAGAGCAAAGTGATGGAGTAAAGTGATGTAGCAAGGAAACAATTCAAGTCAAGAAGGAACTGAAAGTGTTTCAGGAGCGAATCCCTCCATGATGAGTCACCATTGCTGTGAAAATGGTACTGAAGGCTGATTTTGTTTGTGTTTTGCTCGCGCATGATGGAAGATTTGGTTTCCCGTTGGGAATAAGAAAACAGTCAACTGCTCTCCACAGATCCTAACACGCAGGTGCAGAACCTGTAGTTTCAGTCATATTTCATTTGTTTGGTGTGTTCAAGGGCAGTATTATGTTTCAGACAGAACCAGACATGAGGCGATAACCCAGTTGGGGTTCATCGGCGCTAGTTATTTGGCATCGCTTTGGTGTGAACCAACCTTTACAACATCTATCAAATGGAAAGACAGCATTGCACTTGTACACTGTAAACCCTAAAGTTGTCTTTACCTAAACAATTAAGTAAAGTTGACTGAACATAACTTAAAATTTTGCATTTTGGTCCTATCACTTAGTTAACTAAACTAACTGTACCATAAAGGTGCACAAACTTAAGATTTCAAGTGTAGTGAGCTCGAAATCATAATTAATCCTTTGAAAAAATAGGTCATTTTCACAAATCTCTTTTTTTAATCAGAAAAAAAATGGCTTCAGGTATAATTGTTCATTTTAATGTCAATAAATGGCTACTTTTCCTTTAAAATGTATTTAAACATTTTTTCATAGTATATTATGACACACACGCATATATATATATATATATATATATATATATATATATATATATATATATATATATATATATATATATATATATATTGTAACAGAAATGTCTGTCACATGTTTTAGTGTTGTCCATGGAATATTGTTCTAATGGAACTACAGGGAACTAGAGGGTGTTGGTCAGATTTTGAGACCTAATATATATATATATATATATATATATATATATATATATATATATATATATATATATATATTCTTCGGTGGTGTTATTTGATTCGCCCGTCCCCACCAATGTCAAGTGCAAACATACACTTTACCTTGTGTTGGAGTGTCAGCTCACAGACCTTTTCTGGTCTAGTTCCATCTGTTTCAACTTCTTCAAAGCTATTATATTCATTTATTAATAAAAAAATATCCCTGGATGAAAGGTCACTTTGTGTTGAGTAAGAAAAAGGGCAGGAAAGATGTCCACTGACTTTATAAATTGATATAAATTGTCATCTGATGTCTGAAATATGTATGCTGATGTCCAAAAAATGTCTACTGATGTCCTAAAGTGGTACACTGATGTGTGAAAGACTTCCAAAAGATGTCCACAGACAAAAAAAAAGATGTCCGAAAGCCACCCACTGACATCTGAAAGATGTCCACTGATGTCCAAAAGACATACTAAATAGGTCCACTAATGTCTGAAAGACGTTTACCGACCTCTGAAAGACAAACACTACTTATTAGATGAACCCTACACATCAAATCACTGATGTCTGAAAGATGTCCACTGATGTCCAAAAGATGTCCACTGACTTCTGAAAGACATCCACTGATATCCACTGATGTCTGAAAAACATCCACTGTTTTTTTGTTGTTTGACAAATGTTATACAAATACAGCTCCTCATACTGAATTAATCATGTACTTCTGGAAAACAGATTTTTAAGTGGTCTCTTAATTCCATATATATAATTAAAATAAGTAATTGAAGACTGCAGGGAGTCTGATACGTCATTTGCCGTGCTCCATGGGAGGTTAAAGTGAAAGTGTTATTTTGACTTTCTTATCATTGGTGATGATTTCTCTGCAGAATTAATGAGATTTCTGTTGTTAAATAATTCCTTTTAAAGTAAGTTTAAAATACTGCAGGCTCATACCTTAAATAAAATCATATGCCATTGATTAACAAACTTGTAGCTCACTGTAAGTCTGTCTTGTTTCATCTGTCTTATTATTGGAGAAAATGAATCGGATTTCTGTTTTTGGAACCTGAATTGGGTATTCCAGATATCCTACAGTATATTCCAGTTTTTAAAATGTGTCTACAGCAGTAGCAACTGTTTGGTCAACAGCTTAAAGGTTCTTTTGTGTAGATTTTTTTTTTAAACGGTAATTCAATAACCCTCATTACCATGCATTACCACATATTTTCGTTACACAGATCTAGTACAAGTTTGTGATCTTCCTCCACAGTTTCAAGGCTGACTAATTATAAGTTCTCTTAAATTAAATTATTACATGATATGGCTGAGCCACAGTGCCCGCGGTGACAAGTAGGGGGTCTGTGCCCTCTCAGCGCCTCCACTGCCTCATTTTCTACCTCTAATTATGAAGGTGGAAAAGGAGGTTGATCATACACCCTGCTGTTCTCTGTGCTGATGTTCACATAATAACCTTCTCCCTTTCCACACAGCAACAGGGTAAATAAAGACGTCCTGTTTGGTTAGTGCACTGCGCCATTCATGTTGGCTAACAGGCAATTGGTGGGGCAAAATAATTGGAAATTACTTTAAACTTGGATCCAAATTTCTGAGATGATTATTTCAGCTAGTGTCACTAATTTTACTATAATTATGTCAGAGAAAAACTTCAAGGGCTACCACAAAGTCATATCAAAGTGCTATTTTCTGTAGCCCATCTAAGACATCAAGGTGAATTCAGGTTCTGTAAAATCTTAAAGGGGTCATCACACAAGGAATCAATGTTTTTCATTTGATCTTTTGAGGTAAAAAAATAAATAAATATATACCGTAACGCTCTGAACTTAAACCTTCCATCTCAGTGGAACAGGAGTATTTACTAAAATCGGAGAACTCATTCTGTACTTTGCAACTTGATATGTGATTTTGATCAATTTTCTATTTCTGCACTTGTGTAACCTGTAGCCCCATCTGTACTGAAATTTTAAAGTCATGTAATTCAAGGACGTTAAAAGATCAAACGAGCAGAAAAACTGATCTGAAGAAAATACAGATTATAAGTAAAGTAGATCAAGTAAAAATTGAACAGCAAAATTGAAATGAAAATTTATTTTTAAAAATGATATCATCTAGAGGAGCATCGCAAAAGATAAAATGGTGTCATGGCTTTTATAGGTATGGGAAAGTAATGTGTTAACTTCTACAACTAATATGTTGCTAAATTTTAACAATTAAAATGATCTTTATGCAAATAGGAAGTACTTATACTAATCACCCCCTGTTTTGTTTGTATGTTTTTTGCATACAATCTCTGTGCACTGCTCGTTATTGCAAAAAACGGTTGATTGATAATGTAGCCAAATCTTTTTCTAAGTAATTCTTTAATAATTCAGATTTTATTTAGTTATAAATATCTAAATAAATAAATAAATAAAGGCGTCAGTGATATTGAACTTAATATATGGTTTATAGTAAAAAGCTGACATTAAACTATTATTCAATAATTCGTTTTCTTTTCAGCTTTGTCCCTTTATTAATCAGGGGTCGCCACAGCAGAATGAACCGCCAACTTATCCAGCATATATTTTACACAGCGGATGCCTTTCCAGCTGCAACCCAACATCCATACACTCTCATTCACACACATAAACACTACGGTAAAATAAAAAACAAAAACAACAATGGAAAAGCAGTGAAATGGAATGCAAAAACCTGTCAAGAACTATTACTATTTGTTAGATATTTAATTTTTGCATTAGATTAAAATCTTTTGGGGTGTCACAGTGGTGCAGTGGGTAGCATGATCGCCTCACAGCAAGAAAGTTGCTGGTTCGAGCCCCGGCTGGGTAAGTTGGCATTTCTGTGTGAAGTTTACATGTTCTCCCCGTATTTGTGTGGGTTTCCTCCGGGTGCTCCAGTTTCCCCCACAGTCCAAAGACATGCGCTATAGGTGAATTGAATAAGCTGAATTAGCCGTGGTGTATGTGTATAGTCATAAAAACACTGAAACATGACAAAAAATGCATGACTAACTTTAGAAATGGGCTAAATTTCCTCTTTATTATTCAGCGCACAACTCCGATCCCCTCTCATTGTTATCACTGTTTTATACGCAAGACATCAAAGGCTGTTGATCACAAGACAAAATGAAGAAAGCCTGATTTGAATACACAGAAATGAGTTCAAATGGACCACAATTGTTAAATACTGCATGAGATTAAGAGGCTCAGTATAGAGTACAACCCAGCGAGAGGGATCAGATTAAAGGTTGCCAGATCAGTTCATTACAGCCACTTTTCATGTGAGTGGGAAGATGTTCAAAATGCACATCAGCTCCGACATGATGTCAGCGCCAGTAATACTGGACCATCATCCCTCATCTACAAACACACGGAGAGAGAGGCAGTGTCCTGAAGATAAAGAGCTTTCGAGAGAGAGAGAGAGAGAGAGGGGGAAAATACAAGAATGCAGACGTGTGGGGTAACATTCAATTAAGTTTATTCACCACCACCAACTGGCTCGTTAATCAAGAGGAGATAAATATTACAGCACATTAGCTCCATTTATTCTACAAAATCAATTCTTCTCCAGACTATGTTTTCCTTCCCTTTATCCTCCGAGCTAGAAGAGAAGACAAATTGCTACTTTTTAATCCAAGGTCTTAATGCAGATGAATGGTAGTGTCCGTCTTTACACAATTGTCTTGTCAGCCACTTCTCCATAAAGAGCAAGCTGCACCAGAAGCTCCTATTTCTGCTACAAATTCAATCTATCAAAGGCCACCACTACAGAAGCACAGCCACTACTGACTATTCAATTACACATCAACATATGCACAAACATTTATCTCAGTCAGTGCTGGATGGTAACTAACGTAAAATAAAGCTTCTAATTAAAAGGATTAGTTCACTAAAATGAAAATTCTGCTGTCACTTACATGTCATTCCAATCTCATAAGACCTTCGTTCATCTTCGGAACACAAATTAAGATATTTTTGATCAGCTACGCTAATTATTTTCTTTATTCTCCATTTCCACCTGGGGATACTCTTCCCGAGGTCCTCAGACTATGCAGAGTGACTGATTCGATGCAAGACCAACGACGAGATGATCCCAAGGTTTCCATATCCTGGACCAGGCCGAATCCTGAGCAGCTACTGTGATGGTCATGGAAGAGTGGAGAACATGAGACTGATTCCTGTGACGCTCCAGAGACAATCTACATTGTATAAGCGCTAAATAAAGGTGAATTGAATTGAATTGAATTTAATTGATCAAATCTAAGTGGTTTCTCATCCTCCAGACATCAATGGTTCCAAGACAAAAAAACATTTTATGTAACTTCTGTGAGTCGACTCAGTGGTTCAACTAGCAACAAGGTCATATTTACAGGGGGGAGGGGGGTCATCTTTGAATGATTACATTTGAACCACTGCCTATGTTTACATGGACATCAGTAATCGCATTATTTGGTTTAATCTGAATAAGACAATAATATGACTAAGGTGTTTACATGCGTTGCTTTTTTATTGTTCCTTTCATGAGCCTGTTTTTCATGTTATAATACATAATTTGATTAATGTCATTGCGTCACTGCGATATCCACATTTCCTCCACAGTTTCATGTAATTTCGAGTGTTCAATTTTTAATTTGTCGACTTTAACTGCAGTTTTGCAGTTTTACTTGTGTCGCCCCCGTGACCAATGAGATATTGGGTGCAAGTATGAACTGCTGGAAGAGTGTTGCTTTAATGGCATTTGATGCTGCACGCCGTATGGGAAAAAAAACCTCAGCATTTAGCGATGCAGGTGTCTGTGGTCCTTCACTGACTCGACAGGTGCATGGTAAACAGCAGAGTATTTTATTAATCATAATAAGATTCAGATTATTGATGTCCATGCAAACATACTCACTGTTGGACCACGAAGCAGGGATTACATATGCAAAGAAACATAAGGTCTGTTTAATTGAACCTTTTCTTAGCTTTAACGTGTATATTGTGATATTTGCCATGCATGTTTGTAATGAGGCAACAGACACAAGTAATCTGTAACATGTAAATGTTTTTTACTTTAATGCACTTTTTAGGAGTGAAAAGATGGCAATAAACAAAAACTGTATGACAATCTGTTTATGTGGAGTTTGATATCAGTCCCTACCCTTGTAAAACCTTCAAAATACAAATTTTAATATGGCTGTCAGTGCCTTTTGCCAGGTAAAAATGTAATTTAGTATGAGGCGCCGTGTAGGATTTAAATCAAACTTTGCTTATCAACACACACATAAACACGGTGTGTTAATGTGGGTGTGTATGTGTGGATGGAGTATATATGTATGTGTGTGTGTTAATGTGGGTGTATATGCATGGATGGAGTTTATATGTATGTGCACGTGTGTCGGTGTGTTTGCATAGATGGAGTTTATATGTATGTGCGTGTGTGTGTGGGTGTATGCAAGCGTCAAGTTTATATGTATATACACAAGTTTCATATATGTTGTTTTGAACATCTGAAAGTATAGGTGTATATGAGAGTAATTTATAGGTGTATATGCACGTGTTTATGTGTGTGTTGATAAGCAAAGTTTGATTTAAATCCTACACGGCGCCTCATAATTTAGCCTTATCACTGTAACTAAGAAGTAAAATGCTTACAGGCATTTAAGCTTTTAGATATGATATATATAATGAATGTGACTTTCTCCAACACTTCAGTTGAAACAGGTCATTTGACTAAGCATCTACTTATTTTGTTAAAATATTGTTGTAGTTGTTGTTGTTGTTGTTGTTGTTGTTGTTGTTGTTGTTGTTTTGGACAACTGAAGTATGATTAGATTTTTGTGTGTATGTCTGAGTACATCACATTGTGTTAACATCCTGGAGCATCAGAACAGAGCTCATTGATATGCACAACACATCCAAATAAGGTATATTTAGATCTTTTCATTCTAGCCCCAAATCCTAGGATTGTAAGTGGGCCTGTAAAACTGGAGATTTTTTTGACTTGGCTAAGCCACACTCTTTCCATGTAGATATGAGAGAACTATTTGAACTTGACACCTATAAAGTTTCAAAAGGTTTTGTTTTAGTGGTGATGTAGTAAAATTACGTGTTGGTTTCCTAAATAACTTTCATTGAAACCTTCTTTACTGATTTCTTAATTCAAAGATTATTTTTACACACAAGACATATGTAATTATTAATTATTAATAAAAAAGGGTTCCTTGCACATTTAAAAAATATACATAAATCTCAGAACCCTCTAACATTTTTGAATAAATAAATGTGCCCTGGGTGAACATAGAAGACTAATTAATATTTTATTTTTTTACTTAATATTTACCACCTATTCAACCACATCATGCCAATGCACATGTTCTTACACTTGTTTTAAGAAGGAAGATAGGAACAGTAAGACAAACAGCAGAAATGCTAATGACAGACTGAAGCTGATGTTTGAGTCCAATTCCCTGCCCCATCAGCCAGGTAATGGCTGATTAAAATGAAGAGGGGTTACATCTTTTGAGTCCTTTCTAGTCATCGGGGCACCATACTCCCAAAGGTTTGCAGCAACTATTGATGGCAAGTCATTACACTGGGATATGGTGAAATCTATAGTCACCTGAAGGCTCATGAGATTGTCCAAGTAACTTAACTGAAGTGCGCTTTCTAATGAAATTTAGTTTTGTGTTTCGGAAAATAAAATAAACAATACAGGTTTGCAATTGTATATTGAAGTGAGCTATAACTCGAGTCTTTCTTTTCAGATCTAAATGTCCTAATATTTAAATTCCTCTCATAAAAAAGTAAAGTAAAAGCAGAACAGAGCTTCTCATCACCAGCAATGATTTAGTGTTCATATTTATGTATTTTTTCCCCACAATAAAATTTGATTAACCTTATAGAAACCTCTGAGTAGGTTTAAGGGAGCTCCGACTGGAAACCATATTGGATCTAACAGCCACATACTTTTATCAGATAAAGTCAGGAAAGGTTGAAACACCTAAAACATGAAACAAACTGTTAAATGAAGCCCGTTAGAAGGTGCGCAGCCTCAAAAAGAAGGCGCAGACACCCTGACGACGTCACATATTCAGTTATAATATTAACATCAAAGAGATTTCAGGTGTTCCACAACTCAAGCATGTTAAGAAGAAGATTAATTTTTGAAAAGGCTGATTGAGTTGAACTCTGATAGATTGAAAATGAAATGCGGTGCTTTTTAACTCACACCCAAAGATGTGCATCTCATCTCATACTGATAATAAATTAAAAAACTTTCAAATGTTTTTGTAACAGATGGAAATATTTACCTAAGATATCTTCTGATCTTTTTCTCTCCCCCACCACTGTTCCACTCTTTCAGTTTGGGCTTTTTATCTCAATTTAGCTTAGTGAAATTAATCAACATTGAGCCTTAGAGAGCTGATGATGTATAACTGCTTCAACACCAAATAAAAAACATAGCTGTATTTGTTAGTCTGACAACCCTTTGCTTTAGCCATTTTACAGCAATCAACAGCAGATGTCATAGTAACTAAAAGTGACTGTGTCTGCTATACTGCATAAACTGTTTAACGTACGCTCATGAACAATGTCATTTTGCAGCTACCTTCATAATCTATCATCTTAAACACCATTGTTCACAAAAAAATGAATGCATTTGACATGCTGATATAAAGCTACATTTTATTATATATTTGTGGAGGGGAAAGTAAAACGTGTTCACTTTTAAAAGTTTCTTCTATTGCAACTGAATGGGTTCCAGCCACTTTCTTAGGCACACCTTGCTAGTACTATGTTGAACCCCTTTTGCCTTCAGACCTGCTTTAATTATTCATAGCATAGATTTAACAAGGAGCTGGAAACATTTCTCCAAAAAAAAAAAAGAGAGAATCATGCAAGTGCTGCATATCTATGATGCGCTTCTTCCATTACAACACATCCCAAATGTTCTCTACTGCAGTATGAACCCCTGATACATGTACAGATGGATGTACATTACTATCTGAATTTAACAGCAAAAATGAGTCTCATCAGACAGTTTCGATTTTCTATTGCATAGTATTGAGCCTGTATGAACTGTAGAATTTCACTTCTATGTTATACCAAATTCCCTTTAAGGCAAGTCATTTCACTCGGTGGCCATCTTTGAAACACCTTTTGGCCAGTATGCTCGGGCATTCTGTCTGAATGGGGAAACATCAAATTCTCCAAAACTGTTTGCCAAGCTTATGATTACATTACATATTTGGAATCACCAATAAAATTAACAACAACTGCCTCATGAGTTTAATTTTTAATCGTCTGAATCAAACAAAATGGGCATGTTTTCAGGTTGTCCGAGCTAGTGCACTCAAAAGGAAGGAGATCATGACACCAACCTAACTTACGGCTGTTCTACATATTATCATTCTCTGGATAATGATCATCTGATCACACTGGTCTTCTGAAGAAATTCACAACTTGGTCTTGATGGCCAATCTCCTCCAGAATGAGTAGTTGCTGTCATGTGATGTGTGCTTGACAGGACGGACTGTACCTCGTGTTCATTTTATACAGAACCCAAAAACTTGAAACCCCTTGCACTTGAAATGTACTGCACAGATATCAACATGTGGATATGTTTCTTATGTCTGTGAAGCAAGTATTCACTAAGATACCAGTGTGTTTGTTGACCACCTAACTGTCGTAAAAAAACACATCTGGTCCCCCGGAGAAACATCAATCTATAGCGATTGATGATTGGCTGCTGTACTAGTAGGCGGGGCTTCATTCGCTATATTGACCATTACACTTTTTCCCTTTCAATACTATGTGAGTGGCAGGTCTTGTGTATTCTATAGTCTTTGGTTATACCCCTATCCATATGCCTATCTATTTCCCTTGGCCATTAAAACAGAATGTGAATGGCTAGGAAGAAAAATATTCCCCTAAAAAATGGAATGTCGTGCATTGCTAGCTTATGCGCCAGGATGTCATCTGTGGCAGTCATTCCAGAAGCTTCAAGCAGAGTAATGTTTTACAGATTACTTTTATGCACTGTATTTGTACTTGGAAAAGTTGTTTGTTTTCATCTTGAAATCATTCGAGCCTTTGGGTTTCCTCAGAGGTTCCTGTTTCATACAAAACATGCAACTGGTGGATCATGTTGCAATAAGGAAGAAACTGCTGTGCATTCACATAGTGCTTACAGTATATACATGGAAGTAACACCCCAAAAATCAACATTACCGTTACACCAGGTATGCTATAAAAAGCTAATTACCTGCTATTCGATTTTTTTATGTTGAGCCTTAGTTTGCTGTTGTTAGCTGACAGGGGTATCACTAATGTGCTGTTCTGCTGCTGTAGCTCATCTGCTCCTAGGTTTGATGTGCTGTGCATTCAGAGATTCTTTTCTCTGGATATTGTTTGTAACAATCATTATTTGAGTTACTCTTGCCTTCCTGTCAGCACAAATCAGTTTGACCAATCTCTTCTGATCTCTGGCATTGATAAAATATTTGTTCATTTTTATAATTATGCACACTTTTGTAATAATTTTGAGACAACAGGTTTGCTTTTTACAGTGCAATCTGTCACGTACATTATCTTTTATCCCCATTCTGATGCTCAGTTTGAACCTTCATCACATGTAATTGCTTAAATTCATCTAGTTGCAGACATATAATTAATTGAAAGCAGCAGTTGAACAGGTGTACCTATTAAAATGGCCAGTAATATCTAGTGTACATTGTCATGGAAGCCTAGAAAAAAATCATGAAGATTGATTCTTTTTTGTTGTTATAGTTGTTGCTTTGCTTTTAAGAAGAAAAAGCTTTTGAATAACAAGGAACAACCATTTAATTTTGCATTCATATCTTTCCCTCAAAATTATGCTTCTGCTAAAATTAGTTTCCTCACACTCTGTGCATCGCATTTTTCCATTTCGTAGCTACGTCCATGCTTCTTTAATTTCTTTGCCAGATAACAGAAGACTACAAGCTCAAGTAATATGATGTATTGACCTTACAACCCTGTCTTAATGAAGCATGATCCTATAGTAGTTGTGTGTTCAGCCATGACTAACAACTGCTAAGAATTCCCTAACAGACCTCTGCTTTTCCTTCTACTCGTAAATACATTTCCATTTGCTGAAAGATGATCTTTATCATGCTACTAATAGCTGTGATGCTGATGCTATCTGTTTGAAATACCCTTACAAAACTTATTTTGTTCATTTAAAAAAGCTTTTTGATTCAAATAGCTAATTGGGGTTTTTTTTATATGGAAATAATTTCATTGTTGGGTGGCAAAGTTGTTAAGTGGTTAGCACTGTCGCTTCAATGCAAGAAGGTCGCTTATTCGAGTACTGGCTGGGCCAGTTGGTATTTCTGTGTGGAGTTTGCATGTTCTCGCCGTGTTCGTTTGGGTTTTCTCCAGGTGCTCCTGTTTCTCCCACAGTCCCAAGATATGCACTATTAGTGAATTAAGTAAGCTAAATTGCCTGTAGTCAGGGTGTGACTTAAATGGGAGGTTTAGGGGGGACTGACGCCCCCTAATTGACGCTTGATACCCCTGAAGGAGATCTAAACAAGATGTGTGGGGTGTCAGTTGTTAAATACTGAGAAATATTTCACTCTGATCTGTATTTTAAATAATGTTAATAATTAAAATAATAGATAATATAAATGTACATTTGACCACCCCATAACAGATCTCCTAAAATAGATGTTTGTATTTATATTTAGCCTGAAAATAAAATCAAATTAGACGCGCAGTTTAACCTACAGTAACATCTGAAATGGCTAATCAGAGGATACTGTAGGGTTGTCGTGATACCAATAATTCATGTTTCGATACTATACCAGCTGAAGTATCGTGAGACCAAGTAGTATTGTGATTCTGGAATTCATATCTCAAATCCATGAAAGAAAGAAAAAAGTCAGAAATACTATATTTTATTGAAAAAAGTATTCGTACCAACAAAAAATACATTAATACAAATTATATCAAACGAAATTCGTTACAAAAAGCATTTTTCCAACAAATTTAGGCTATATGAAGCGGTCAAAAAAATTTCAATGTTTCCTGTTGCTATTTCGGATTTTTCCAACGCAATCTCACTGCAATTCGTAACTTTTTTATTTAGTGGCTAATTCGTATGAATTCATACAATCTAACTCGTAAAATTTTGTACAATTTGCTCATCACCCAATGACGGGTGGGGTTAGGTGCCACGCCTCCTTTTTAAAATCGTACATTTTTGTACAACTGAACTTGTTTGAATTCGTATGAATTAGCCTCTAAACTGACAAAACGTAAAATACTTACGCTTCCTCGTGAGATCAGGCTGGTTTTTTATCTAATGTTTTTTTTTTCTTTCTGTCTTATCAGGTAAGAATCCAAAGTAATCCAAAGTGTTGTAGCTAATAAATCATATTGACAGGAGCAGAAATGAACGGATTCAGATTCGAACAAGCATCAGAAAATATGCAATATGCTACTATAAAAGGCGTAAATTCTACACTGTTTTGCAACCTTAGAAGTCATAAAATAAAATGGTCTATTGTTGCACAAACATGTGAGCATTTGGTGACTTTTCCACATGCAACATTATGTATTGTAGACAGACGTTAATGACGATATACCGTTTACAAACTACAGTGGCACCACCAGTATTTTGGAGCCATAGTATCACGATACTGCCATAGTACCGGTAAACCGTGCAACCCTAGAATACTGTAGGTCAGAATACACTAAATAAGCCTCAAAACGCTGAAAACTTAAATACATTTTATTAATAAACTAGATGCAATTAAAAATAAATGCATAAATGACTGCGGGCATACTCACACTATGCTATTCGAACCATGCCCAGGCCCGTTTCCCGGATCGTTTGAGAAGTGTGAGTGCTCTGACACGGATCACTTGGCCGGCCCTGGCCTGGTTGGAAGAGGTGTGCCAGACCCCGGGTTACTTGGGCTTTGGCGTGGTACGCTTGTGTGTGAGTTTAAAATGCGCCAAAGCCCGAAACTGAAAGCGAGACATGACTTTTAAGGGACTGTTTCATATGTGTTTATTAATCATTCTTACTGTTCAATGAACGCAAACTGTCGTAGTTTATTAAAGATGCAAACCCCTCACTGCACCAAAGCTCCGCACCTTCAGCAAACTTCCTAATTCCTGCAGCACGAGGACTTGTTTATTGTTTATGAGCGTCAAAAGTGGCTGATCTGTTCGGTGAAATATTTGACATCCTGTCACTGCATATCAAATGACTTAAGCGTGCCCAGGCCCAAATGTAATGTGAGTGCGGGACATAGGGGGAGACGGGAGGGGGGACAAGCGTGCTTTGGCCCAGTTCAAGGAAACTGTACATAGTGTGAGTACGAACTGAAGCATGTATTACACAAACTAACCAAAACAGTTGACCCCCCGGTCGTCAATCTACAACTCGCACACTGGCTGTAGTGTATGAGTGTGTGTGTGAATGCGAAGAGTGTATGAGTGTTTCCCAGTACTGGGTTGCGGCTGGAAGGGCATCCGCTGTGTAAAACATAAGCTGGATTAGTTGGCGGTTCATTCCTCTGTGGTGACCCCTGATAAATTAGGAACTAAGCTGAAGGAAAATTAATTTATGAATGACTTTATAGTCACTTTAAAAATGCCACGTGCAGTATAAAAAGATGTCTAGAAGTAAAAAAAATTTATTGTATTATTGTTTTTCAAAAAGTATTATTTGTATTTCTGTTTCAAAAATGACATGTTTCACAATGGATTACTCGTTTATTTATTGGAATTTTGTAAAATTGACTAGAAAATAAAATGAAAATGTTTAATTATGGTGGCTTGAAAAGCCAGCATATTGTTATCTATCTTAAACTTATTATTATGGTGGCTTGAAAAGCCAGCATACTGTTATCTATCTTAAACTTATTATTAGGCTGGCTTGTCAAAGCCAACCTACTGTTATCCTATTTAAACTTATTATTATTATTATTTTTTTTTTTATTCTTCTGAGACTAAATTTGCAAGACTATCTCCTCCTAGAGCTTTCGAGCTATGACCACCAAACTCGCACCAGACCTCCAAACTATTCTGACTCGCGTTGCTATATCTTTTCCGACTGATCCGACTTTCGGTTTTCCGAAAAACGTCCCGGGACCACCGGAAAAATCCCATAGACTTAACATAGGATCAAACTTTGTGAGCTCATAACTCTGCATCAGACTGTCGCACAGACTTCTAACTGGGCTCATTTAACTCAGATTATCAATCTGCCAATGACTGATCACCTTTAAACTTTCTAGCCACTCCCTAGCAACCACTTTTGGACCCTAGAAACTGTCCCATAGACTTCCATTGCAAAAGACTGCCATTGACTTAACATTGAATCAAACTCTGAGAGCTCATAACTCTGCATCAGACTGTCATACAGACTAATGACTGAGCTCATTTAACTCAGACTACCAAACTGCCAATCACTGATGAGCTTTTAACTTTCTAGCCACACCCTAACTACCAGATACTGCACCCTAGCAACAACTGTCCCATAGACTTCCATTGCAAAAGACTGTCATTGACTTAACATTAGATCAAACTTTGTGACCTCATAGCTTTCCATCAGACTGTCATACTTATGGGTGAGCTTTAACTATCTATCTATCTATCTATCTATCTATCTATCTATCTATCTATCTATCTATCTATCTATCTATCTATCTATCTATCTATCTATCTATCTATCTATCTATCTATCTATCTATCTATCTATCTATCTATCCCTTTTCAAACTGTTTTTATCTATCTATCTATCTATCTATCTATCTATCTATCTATCTATCTATCTATCTATCTATCTATCTATCTATCTATCTATCTATCTATCTATCTATCTATCTATCTATCTATCTATCTATCTATCTATCTATCCTTTTTCAAACTGTTTTTATCTATCTATCTATCTATCTATCTATCTATCTATCTATCTATCTATCTATCTATCTATCTATCTATCTATCTATCTATCTATCTATCTATCTATCCTTTTTCGAACTGTTTTTATCTATCTATCTATCTATCTATCTATCTATCTATCTATCTATCTATCTATCTATCTATCTATCTATCTATCTATCCTTTTTCAAACTGTTTTTATCTATCTATCTATCTATCTATCTATCTATCTATCTATCTATCTATCTATCTATCTATCTATCTATCTATCTATCTATCTATCTATCTATCTATCTATCTATCTATCTATCTATCTATCTATCTATCTATCCTTTTTCAAACTGTATCTATCTATCTATCTATCTATCTATCTATCTATCTATCTATCTATCTATCTATCTATCTATCTATCTATCTATCTATCTATCTATCTATCTATCTATCCTTTTTCAAACTGTTTTTATCTATCTATCTATCTATCTATCTATCTATCTATCTATCTATCTATCTATCTATCTATCTATCTATCTATCTATCTATCTATCTATCTATCTATCTATCTATCTATCTATCTATCTATCTATCCTTTTTCAAACTGTATCTATCTATCTATCTATCTATCTATCTATCTATCTATCTATCTATCTATCTATCTATCTATCTATCTATCTATCTATCTATCTATCTAAGAACATGCTAATTCATGCTAGAATCATGCTAGTAACATGCTAATTCATGCTAGAACGATGCTAATTCATGCTAGAATCATGCTAGTAACATGCTAATTCATGCTAGAATCATGCTAGTAACATGCTAATTTATGCTAAAACGATGCTAATTTATGCTAGAATCATGCTAGTAACATGCTAATTCATGCTAGAATCATGCTAGTAACATGCTAATTCATGCTAGAATCATGCTAGTAACATGCTAATTCATGCTAGAATCATGCTAGTTACATGCTAATTCGTGCTAGAACGATGCTAATTCATGTTAGAATCATGCTAGTAACATGCTAGTTCATGCTAGAATCATGCTAGAACGATGCTAATTCATGCTAGAATTATGCTAGTAACATGCTAATTCATGCTAGAATCATGCTAGAATCATGCTAATTCATGCTAGTAACATGCTAATTCATGCTAGAATCATGCAAATTCATGCTAGAATCATGCAAGTAACATGCTAATTCATGCTAGAATCATGCTAGTAACATGCTAATTCATGCTAGAATCATGCTAGTAACATGCTAACTCATGCTAAAACGATGCTAATTTATGCTAGAATCATGCTAGTAACATGCTAATTCATGCTAGAATTATGCTAGTAACATGCTAATTCATGTTAGATTCATGCTAGTAACATGCTAATTCATGCTATAATCATGCTAGTAACATGCTAATTCATGCTAGAATCATGCTAGTAACATGCTAATTCATGCTAGAATCTTGCTAGTAACATGCTAATTTATGCTAGAATCTTGCTAGTAACATGCTAATTCATGCTAGAATCATGCTAGTAACATGCTAATTCATGATAGAATCAGGCTAGTAACATGCTAATTCATGCTAGAATCATGCTAGTAACATGCTAATTCATGCTAGAATCATGCTAGTAACATGCTAATTCATGCTAGAATCATGCTAGTAACATGCTAATTTATGCTAGAATCATGCTAGTAACATGCTAATTCATGCTAGAATCATGCTAGTAACATGCTAATTCATGCTAGAAACATGCTAGTAACATGCTAATTCATGCTAGAATCATGCTAGTAACATGCTAATTCCTGCTAGAATCATGCTAGTAACATGCTAATTCATGCTAAAATCATGCTAGTAACATGCTAATTCATGCTAGAATCATGCTAGTAACATGCTAATTCATGCTAGAATCATGCTAGTAACATGCTAATTCATGCTAGAACGATGCTAATTCATGCAAGAATCATGCTAGTAACATGCTAATTCATGCTAGAATCATGCTAATAACATGCTAGTTCATGCTAGAATCGTGTTATTAACATGCTAATTCATGCTAGAATCATGCTAGTAAGATGCTAATTCATGCTAGAATCATGCTAGTAACATGCTAATTCATGCTAGAATCATGCTAGTATCATGCTAATCCATGCTAGAATCATGCTAGTAACATGCTAATTCATGCTAGAATCATGCTAGTAACATGCTAATTCATGCTAGAATCATGCTAGTAACATGCTAATTCATGCTAGAATCATGCTAGTATCATGCTAATCCAGGCTAGAATCATGCTAGTAACATGCTAATTCATGCTAGAATCATGCTAGTAACATGCTAATTCATGCTAGAATCATGCTAGTAACATGCTAGTTCATGCTAGAATCATGCTAGTAACATGCTAATTCATGCTAGAATCATGCTAGTTCATGCTAGAATCATGCTAGTAACATGCTAATTCATGCTAGAATCATGCTAGTAACATGCTAATTCATGCTAGAATCATGCTAGTAACATGCTAATTCATGCTAGAATCATGCTAGTAACATGCTAATTCATGTTAGAATCATGCTAGTAACATGCTAATTCGTGGTAAAATCATGCTAATGACATGCTAATCGTTTTATCTATCTTTCTATCTATCTATCTATCTATCTATCTATCTATCTATCTATCTATCTATCTATCTATCTATCTATCTATCTATCTATCTATCTATCTATCTATCTATCTACTTTTTAAAACTACTTTAAACTGATTAAACTATTACCAAGGCTTTGTCAAGCCAGCCTCAAAGTTTGTCCTCAAACTTTAATAATCTAGTTATTCTTCTTCTTCTTCTTCTTCTTCTTCTTCTTCTTCTTCTTATTCTTCTGAGACTAATTTCTAAGTGTATCTCCTCCTAGGCCTTTCAAGCTACATACTTCAAACTTTCGTCAAACCTTTAAACTGGTCTGACTCGGGTTGCTATATCTTTTCTAACTGATCCGACCTTGGGTTTTCCGAAAAACGACCCAGAAAAAACCCAAAAGTCCCATTGACTTAACATTGGGTCAAACTTTGTGAGCTCATAACTCTGCATCAGACTGTCCTACAGACTTCTAACTGGACTCATTTAACTCAGTCTAGCCAGCAGCCAATAACTGATGACTTTTTAACTTACTAGCCACTCCCTAGCAACCACTTACAGCACCCTAGCAACTGTCCCATAGACTTCCATTGTAAAAGACTCCCATTTACTTAACATTGGATCAACCTTTGTGAGCTCATAACTCTGCATCAGACTGTCCTACAGACTAGAGTCTGGCCTCATTCAACTCAGTCTAGCCAGCAGCCAATCACTGATTACCTTTAAACTTACTAGCCACTCCCTAGCAACCAACTTCAGCACCCTAGCAACTGTCCCAGAGACTGTGACTAGCTATTCTAACACACGCTAACAGTTTTAACATCCTACTGACATGCTAATCTTGCTAGAAAGGTGCTAGCAACACGATAGTGACATGCTAGTCATGCTAGTAACATGCTAATTCATGCTAGAATCATGCTAACAACATACTAATTCATGCTAGAAACAAGCTGACTCATGCTAGAATCATGCTAGTAACATGCTAGTTACATGCTAATTAATGCTAGAATCATGCTAGTTACATGCTAATTCATGCTAGAAACATGCTAATTCATGCTAGAATCATGCTAACAACATGCTAATTCATGGTAGAAACATGCTAATAACATGCTAATTCATGCTAGAATCATGCTAGTAACATGCTAGAATCATGCTAGTAACATGCTAATTCATGCTAGAATCATGCTAATAACATGCTAATTCATGCTAGAATCATGCTAGTAACATGCTAATTCATGCTAGAATCATGCTAGTAACATGCTAATTCATGCTAGAAACATGCTAGTAACATGCTAATTCATGCTAGAATCATGCTAGTAACATGCTAATTCATGCTAGAAACATGCTAATAACATGCTAATCCATGCTAGAAACATGCTAGTAACATGCTAGAATCATGCTAGTAACATGCTAATTCATGCTAGAATCATGCTAATAACATGCTAATTCATGCTAGAATCATGCTAGTAACATGCTAATTCATGCTAGAATCATGCTAGTAACATGCTAATTCATGCTAGAAACATGCTAGTAACATGCTAATTCATGCTAGAATCATGCTAGTAACATGCTAATTTATGCTAGAAACATGCTAGTAACATGCTAATTCATGCTAGAAACATGCTAGTAACATGCTAATCCATGCTAGAATCATGCTAGTAACATGCTAATTCATGCTAGAATCATGCTAGTAAAATGCTAATTCATGCTAGAATCATGCTAGTAACATGCTAATTCATGCTAGAATCATGCTAGTAACATGCTAATTCATGCTAGAAACATACTAGTAACATGCTAATTCATGCTAGAATCATGCTAGTAACATGCTAATTCATGCTAGAATCATGCTAATAACATGCTAATTCATGCTAGAAACATGCTAATTCATGCTAGAATCATGCAAATAACATGCTAATTCATGCTAGAAACATGCTAGAAGCATGCTAATTCATGCTAGAATCATGCTAGTAACATGCTAATTCATGCTAGAATCATGCTAATAACATGCTAATTCATGCTAGAAACATGCTAGTAACATGCTAATTCATGCTAGAATCATGCTAGTTACATGCTAATCCATGCTAGAATCATGCTAGTAACATGCTAATTCGTGCTAGAATCATGCTAGTAACATGCTAATTCATGCTAGAATCATGCTAGTAACATGCTAATTCATGCTAGAATCATGGTAATAACATGCTAATTCATGCTAGAATCATGCTAGTAACATGCTAATTCATGCTAGAATCATGCTAGTAACATGCTAATTCATGCTAGAAACATGCTAATTCATGCTAGAATCATGCTAGTAACATGCTAATTCATGCTAGAATCATGCTAATAACATGCTAATTCATGCTAGAAACATGCTAATTCATGCTAGAATCATGCTAATAACATGCTAAATCATGCTAGAAACATGCTAGTAACATGCCAATTTGTGCTAGAAACATGCTAGTAACATGCTAATTCATGCTAGAATCATGCTAGTAACATGCTAATTCATGCTAGAATCATGCTAGTAACATGCTAATTCATGCTAGAATCATGCTAATAACATGTTAATTCATGCTAGAAACATGCTAATTCATGCTAGAATCATGCTAATAACATGCTAGTAACATGCTAATTCATGCTAGAAACATGCTAGTAACATGCTAATTCATGCTAGAATCATGCTAGTAACATGCTAATTCATGCTAGAAACATGCTAGTAACATGCTAACTCATGCTAGAAACATGCTAGTAACATGCTAATTCATGCTAGAATCATGCTAATTCATGCTAGAAACATGCTAGTAACATGCTAATTCATGCTAGAATCATGCTAGTTACATGCTAATTTATGTTAGAATCATGCTAGTTACTTGCTAATTCATGCTAGTAACATGCTAATTCAGACTCGGCTTTTCAAGCCACCATAAAGTTTGTCCTCAAACTTTAATATCTAGTTATTCTTCTTCTTCTTCTTCTTCTTCTTCTTCTTCTGAGACTAATTTCTAAGTGTATCTCCTCCTAGGCCTTTCAAGCTACATACTTCAAACTTTCGTCAAACCTTCAAACTGGTCTGACTCGGGTTGCTATATCTTTTCTAACTGATCCGACCTTGGGTTTTCCGAAAAACGACCCAGAAAAAACCCAAAAGTCCCATTGACTTAACATTGGGTCAAACTTTGTGAGCTCATAACTCTGCATCAGACTGTCCTACAGACTTCTAACTGGACTCATTTAACTCAGTCTAGCCAGCAGCCAATAACTGATGACTTTTTAACTTACTAGCCACTCCCTAGCAACCACTTACAGCACCCTAGCAACTGTCCCATAGACTTCCATTGTAAAAGACTCCCATTTACTTAACATTGGATCAACCTTTGTGAGCTCATAACTCTGCATCAGACTGTCCTACAGACTAGAGTCTGGCCTCATTCAACTCAGTCTAGCCAGCAGCCAATCACTGATTACCTTTAAACTTACTAGCCACTCCCTAGCAACCAATTTCAGCACCCTAGCAACTGTCCCAGAGACTGTGACTAGCTATTCTAACACACGCTAACAGTTTTAACATCCTACTGACATGCTAATCTTGCTAGAAAGGTGCTAGCAACACGATAGTGACATGCTAGTCATGCTAGTAACATGCTAATTCATGCTAGAATCATGCTAACAACATGCTAATTCATGCTAGAAACAAGCTGACTCATGCTAGAATCATGCTAGTAACATGCTAGTTACTTGCTAATTAATGCTAGAATCATGCTAGTTACATGCTAATTCATACTAGAAACATGCTAATTCATGCTAGAATCATGCTAACAACATGCTAATTCATGCTAGAAACATGCTAATAACATGCTAATTCATGCTAGAAACATGCTAGTAACATGCTAGAATCATGCTAGTAACATGCTAATTCATGCTAGAATCATGGTAATAACATGCTAATTCATGCTAGAAACATGCTAATTCATGCTAGAATCATGCTAATAACATGCTAAATCATGCTAGAAACATGCTAGTAACATGCTAATTCATGCTAGAAACATGCTAGTAACATGCTAATTCATGCTAGAATCATGCTAATAACATGCTAATTCATGCTAGAATCATGCTAGTAACATGCTAATTCATGCTAGAATCATGCTAGTAACATGCTAATTCATGCTAGAATCATGCTAGTTACATGCTAATTCATGCTAGAAACATGCTAGTAACATGCTAATTCATGCTAGAAACATGCTAGTAACATGCTAATCCATGCTAGAATCATGCTAGTAACATGCTAATTCATGCTAGAATCATGCTAGTAAATGCTAATTCATGCTAGAATCATGCTAGTAACATGCTAATTCATGCTAGATTCATGCTAGTAACATGCTAATTCATGCTAGAATCATGCTAATAACATGCTAATTCATGCTAGAATCATGCTAGTAACATGCTAATTCATGCTAGAATCATGCTAGTAACATGCTAATTCATGCTAGAAACATGCTAGTTACATGCTAATTCATGCTAGAATCATGCTAGTAACATGCTAATTCATGCTAGAAACATGCTAGTAACATGCTAATTCATGCTAAAATCATGCTAGTAACATGCTAATTCATGCTAGAAACATGCTAATAACATGCTAATCCATGCTAGAAACATGCTAGTAACATGCTAGAATCATGCTAGTAACATGCTAATTCATGCTAGAATCATGCTAATAACATGCTAATTCATGCTAGAATCATGCTAGTAACATGCTAATTCATGCTAGAATCATGCTAGTAACATGCTAATTCATGCTAGAAACATGCTAGTAACATGCTAATTCATGCTAGAATCATGCTAGTAACATGCTAATTTATGCTAGAAACATGCTAGTAACATGCTAATTCATGCTAGAAACATGCTAGTAACATGCTAATCCATGCTAGAATCATGCTAGTAACATGCTAATTCATGCTAGAATCATGCTAGTAAAATGCTAATTCATGCTAGAATCATGCTAGTAACATGCTAATTCATGCTAGAATCATGCTAGTAACATGCTAATTCATGCTAGAAACATACTAGTAACATGCTAATTCATGCTAGAATCATGCTAGTAACATGCTAATTCATGCTAGAATCATGCTAATAACATGCTAATTCATGCTAGAAACATGCTAATTCATGCTAGAATCATGCTAATAACATGCTAATTCATGCTAGAAACATGCTAGAAGCATGCTAATTCATGCTAGAATCATGCTAGTAACATGCTAATTCATGCTAGAATCATGCTAATAACATGCTAATTCATGCTAGAAACATGCTAGTAACATGCTAATTCATGCTAGAATCATGCTAGTAACATGCTAATTCGTGCTAGAATCATGCTAGTAACATGCTAATTCATGCTAGAATCATGCTAGTAACATGCTAATTCATGCTAGAATCATGGTAATAACATGCTAATTCATGCTAGAATCATGCTAGTAACATGCTAATTCATGCTAGAATCATGCTAGTAACATGCTAATTCATGCTAGAAACATGCTAATTCATGCTAGAATCATGCTAGTAACATGCTAATTCATGCTAGAATCATGCTAATAACATGCTAATTCATGCTAGAAACATGCTAATTCATGCTAGAATCATGCTAATAACATGCTAAATCATGCTAGAAACATGCTAGTAACATGCCAATTTGTGCTAGAAACATGCTAGTAACATGCTAATTCATGCTAGAATCATGCTAGTAACATGCTAATTCATGCTAGAATCATGCTAGTAACATGCTAATTCATGCTAGAATCATGCTAATAACATGTTAATTCATGCTAGAAACATGCTAATTCATGCTAGAATCATGCTAATAACATGCTAGTAACATGCTAATTCATGCTAGAAGCATGCTAGTAACATGCTAATTCATGCTAGAATCATGCTAGTAACATGCTAATTCATGCTAGAAACATGCTAGTAACATGCTAACTCATGCTAGAAACATGCTAGTAACATGCTAATTCATGCTAGAATCATGCTAATTCATGCTAGAAACATGCTAGTAACATGCTAATTCATGCTAGAATCATGCTAGTTACATGCTAATTTATGTTAGAATCATGCTAGTTACTTGCTAATTCATGCTAGTAACATGCTAATTCAGACTCGGCTTTTCAAGCCACCATAAAGTTTGTCCTCAAACTTTAATATCTAGTTATTCTTCTTCTTCTTCTTCTTCTTATTTTTCTGAGACTAATTTCTAAGTGTATCTCCTCCTAGGCCTTTCAAGCTACATACTTCAAACTTTCGTCAAACCTTCAAACTGGTCTGACTCGGGTTGCTATATCTTTTCTAACTGATCCGACCTTGGGTTTTCCGAAAAACGACCCAGAAAAAACCCAAAAGTCCCATTGACTTAACATTGGGTCAAACTTTGTGAGCTCATAACTCTGCATCAGACTGTCCTACAGACTTCTAACTGGACTCATTTAACTCAGTCTAGCCAGCAACCAATAACTGATGACTTTTTAACTTACTAGCCACTCCCTAGCAACCACTTACAGCACCCTAGCAACTGTCCCATAGACTTCCATTGTAAAAGACTCCCATTTACTTAACATTGGATCAACCTTTGTGAGCTCATAACTCTGCATCAGACTGTCCTACAGACTAGAGTCTGGCCTCATTCAACTCAGTCTAGCCAGCAGCCAATCACTGATTACCTTTAAACTTACTAGCCACTCCCTAGCAACCAATTTCAGCACCCTAGCAACTGTCCCAGAGACTGTGACTAGCTATTCTAACACACGCTAACAGTTTTAACATCCTACTGACATGCTAATCTTGCTAGAAAGGTGCTAGCAACACGATAGTGACATGCTAGTCATGCTAGTAACATGCTAATTCATGCTAGAATCATGCTAACAACATGCTAATTCATGCTAGAAACAAGCTGACTCATGCTAGAATCATGCTAGTAACATGCTAGTTACTTGCTAATTAATGCTAGAATCATGCTAGTTACATGCTAATTCATACTAGAAACATGCTAATTCATGCTAGAATCATGCTAACAACATGCTAATTCATGCTAGAAACATGCTAATAACATGCTAATTCATGCTAGAAACATGCTAGTAACATGCTAGAATCATGCTAGTAACATGCTAATTCATGCTAGAATCATGCTAATAACATGCTAATTCATGCTAGAAACATGCTAATTCATGCTAGAATCATGCTAATAACATGCTAAATCATGCTAGAAACATGCTAGTAACATGCTAATTCATGCTAGAAACATGCTAGTAACATGCTAATTCATGCTAGAATCATGCTAATAACATGCTAATTCATGCTAGAATCATGCTAGTAACATGCTAATTCATGCTAGAAACATGCTAGTAACATACTAATTCATGCTAGAAACATGCTAGTAACATGCTAATCCATGCTAGAATCATGCTAGTAACATGCTAATTCATGCTAGAATCATGCTAGTAAATGCTAATTCATGCTAGAATCATGCTAGTAACATGCTAATTCATGCTAGATTCATGCTAGTAACATGCTAATTCATGCTAGAATCATGCTAATAACATGCTAATTCATGCTAGAATCATGCTAGTAACATGCTAATTCATGCTAGAATCATGCTAGTAACATGCTAATTCATGCTAGAAACATGCTAGTTACATGCTAATTCATGCTAGAATCATGCTAGTAACATGCTAATTCATGCTAGAAACATGCTAGTAACATGCTAATTCATGCTAGAATCATGCTAGTAACATGCTAACTCATGCTAGAATCATGCTAGTAACATGCTAATTCATGCTAGAATCATGCTAGTAACATGCTAATTCATGCTAGAATCATGCTAGTAACATGCTAATTCATGCTAGAATCATGCTAATAACATGCTAATTCATGCTAGAAACATGCTAATTCATGCTAGAATCATGCTAATAACATGCTAAATCATGCTAGAAACATGCTAGTAACATGCTAATTCATGCTAGAAACATGCTAGTAACATGCTAATTCATGCTAGAATCATGCTAATAACATGCTAATTCATGCTAGAATCATGCTAGTAACATGCTAATTCATGTTAGAATCATGCTAGTAACATGCTAATTCATGCTAGAAACATGCTAGTAACATGCTAATTCATGCTAGAATCATGCTAGTAACATGCTAATTCATGCTAGAATCATGCTAATAACATGCTAATTCATGCTAGAAACATGCTAATTCATGCTAGAATCATGCTAATAACATGCTAAATCATGCTAGAAACATGCTAGTAACATGCTAATTCATGCTAGAAACATGCTAGTAACATGCTAATTCATGCTAGAATCATGCTAGTAACATGCTAATTCATGCTAGAAACATGCTAGTAACATGCTAACTCATGCTAGAAACATGATAGTAACATGCTAATTCATGCTAGAATCATGCTAATTCATGCTAGAAACATGCTAGTAACATGCTAATTAATGCTAGAATCATGCTAGTTACATGCTAATTTATGTTAGAATCATGCTAGTTACTTGCTAATTCATGCTAGTAACATGCTAATTCAGACTCGGCTTTTCAAGCCACCATAAAGTTTGTCCTCAAACTTTAATATCTAGTTACATATTTCTGTCCATAATACAAAAATACTGCAAATTAAAATAATTAATGTTCTGACATATTAAGTAAATTAAATGCAAATTCAAATGACTAGCCAGATAAATAAGTAAGTACCTGTCGAATATGGAAACCTCAGAGGTTAACTTTCCTCATTTCATCTCCTGTTTGTTGTGCTGGCTAAAATAATCCCCATTATTTCAGCAGGGTGTCTGTTTTTTAGGTAAATGGAAGGCTTGTTGGAGATTGTAATGTGAGCTAAATCAACAATCTTTGAGTCCCATTAGAGTCATAATTACATGTAATAGCTTCCTTTCTGTACATTATTAACCACTGTATCTGTGTTGTAAGTAAAATAATCAATGTCATCCCAATTATGCTGTCAAGCCTTGTCATCATTTCAATCTGTTACCCTGACTGAAACACGAGAACACTGAAAATTGCACATGATGCTCTCAAGCAATGAGAGGAACATCGAAACAGAATTCATGCCCAGCAGGAATTTCCAATAATGCAGTGGAAACGGCGGAAAGTGAAAATAATAGCCCAGATTCGGATAGTTTTTGCTTGTCACTGAGCCGACAATATTCGTATTAGCTTTTCGTGGAGTGAAGTGAGTTACTTTTGAGTACTGTGATCATCCGGGAGAATGTTTTGTGTAAATTGATACTTTTAACTGAAGGTTCACGTGTCAGATAGATTCAACCCTTTTATTCTCTCCCATGGTTCATCAGTAAAATTACCACTGACAGTTAAGATGAGAAAAGTGTGCGTAGTAGCTCAGAATATGCAATCAGTCAAAAACCAGCATAGACTCTTAATCACAGACATTTGCGTTCTGTTAACATAAACATTCAACCATGCTTAATTAAGAGGAATTGTACATTGCTGCTTCATTTGAATGATGTTCTTTAAAATGGTGGCTCTCTAAACTCTGCTATTTTACCAAGGCTAGAATTATTCTTTGGTTTAATGAAATGGCTGTCAACGCAGCACAAATCATTATTTTCAGATATGTAATTAATGAAAATGGTGAACGTTTTTGTATACCTGTATTTTTTCTTAAGTCAAAATAGTTTCATGTTCAATGGTAAAGCATTCATGCTTTAACTATGTGCATCAAAAGATGTAGTGCTGGTTGCCTTGTAAATTAGCATTCAGGAGCAATCCTTTGGAGTGAGAAAGGTTTATTTGGGTAATTTGAGTAATCTCCGAACGTATGCAGTGAATCTCTTATTTATACACATTCCAGACATGCTTCGACTTAATGCTTTCTTCACTCTGCTTTTCCATTCATTTGAATGGAGCACAATTTACAATTGGCCCTTTAGAGAAAAGAGAAAGAAAAGTGGGTGTGAGTGAATTTGTTGCATTGATGCGGACTGATTTAGAGTGGGCCAAAAAGCTATTTGGAAACTTAAATCACAATTACAACTGTATGTGCATGTATTATATAGCATCTTTTTAAATCAAGGAATTTTTTAAGAAGCACATTCTTAAAAATGGAAGAAGTCATAAAAATGTAAAGGATGAAAAAACTCCAAGCAGCTTCAACAATTTTTTTAGAAAGCTACTAGTTTCTGATATTTTTTTTTTTTTTTTTTTTTTTGGTATTTTTCATTTAGTTCACCATAATTTCACCTACAAAAAGATTCTAAGACTGGCTGAAGTTGTGTTTTTAGTTCAGTGAACATCAAAAATTCTGAAAGGTAACTGGAATTAAAAGCTTCATTTGGCATTTTTTTTTAAATTATATTTTTGCAGACTTAATTTAGCATTAAAACAGTATGCCTCCTCAATTAAGCCTAGGGAAGAACATTAATTTAGGATAGTTTTGCGCTTCCAACATTTTATTAATTGCCATTCGTACAGTGTCCAGTTAAAAATGAAGATAAAATTATCTTTCTGGTTGTCAGAAATAAGTAGAACATGTTCATAAGTACCATGAACTTGAGAAGAACTGAATTCACAAACACTAAAAAATAATCTTGATTAATCCTAAATGCCAAATTGTCAGAAAAGAAAAGACAGGGTTTTTTTTTTTTTTTTGAAAAAAAATAAAATGTCAAGCATCATTTGCAGATGGCACTATTTGATAACTAATTCAAATGAGACTTAAGTGTCCTTATACTTTTATGTGGCCAATTAAAGGCCACCCATAATGAAAATCATCTCTTGTAAGCTGTTTGGACAGAACTGTGTGGAGGTAAAGTCTGTCCACAGTCATATTGAGGTGATATATAGACATTAAGTCTCTTTTTTTATTTCCTGACGTTAAAATAGGATCCAATTTAAAAATAGGATCCCTCCCATTTTGAGGCCCACTGCAACATGATGTAGGAGTGTGGTTTCCCTGCCCACTGAATTGATTTACAGCTGACAAGACAGGATGTGCGCAAAGCAACTGGAATTAAAAGATCTGTTAAGCTCTCTGTGATCATCAATCATCTTAAAATGTGATCAAAAATGAGATTTACAAGTTTAAAACAGTGCATGTTTGTAATGAATTACAGTGATTTTGCTGTATTTTATTCATCACCACAGCCGCATTTCAGTACAATTGTAAAAGAAGACGCTTCAATCCCAGTTTGTGGACATTAAAACGGGTTTATTTTGTACATGAACATAACAGATATCCATACAGCAGTGGATATTAACGTGTATCCTGTCAGATTTGTTGTGCAAAAACAGTGCAAAGTAAAACACACAATGTGTGTGTATGTTTGCGTGAACTTTGTAACAATATTGTTTGTGGCTCGTCGTTGCAGAAGAAAATTAACCCCACAACAAATACATAAAATTATCCCTGGGAAAGTTCTTAGTTCTCACAAATGTTAAGTAACATCTGCTTCCTTCATGTCTGTCACTGTGCTGTTTATCTGACGCAGCCAAGGCGGAGATTGAGGCACAGTCTGACAGGCATGTGGAAACGGTGGGTGGAGAGAACTAGCATTAAAGGCACAGGCCACAAAAGCAGCTACATTGTGTTCAGAGCAGAAAATTCCAATATTCTTATAGATATAATAAATAATCTGATGGGTGTTTTGAGCTGAAACTTTACAGACACATTCTGGAGACACAAAAGACTTATCTAAAATCTTGAAAATGGGGTAAAATTGGTGAAAAGAATCCTATCTATAAATGAAGTAGAAATATTAAAAGTTATTGTTGGTTTCTGTTTTCTTAAACACTTCACTCCACCTAAACATGTTGCAATTCAAATGATCAAGTTGCAAAAATCTCTAAAGGTTATAAACGAGAACTCTGAATTTAAGAAAGCTCACATTTGTGGCTTTCCATTAAAACTCCCTGTGGTTTAAAAACAGCAGGTTCAAAGTACAGCACTGTAAAAAAAAAGCCAGCTCTGCCTTGGGTCAAAAACATACCTTTCTATATGGCCACGCTCCTGTCCAGCTTCTACTAGCAAATGTGCATCCACTGCAGTGTCACAGCTGGCACATTACTGCTGTTGGAAGAACACTGCGAACAAGAGCCAAATGTCCTCCAGTAAACCTGGTGCTCATATGACTGTTCTCATATTATTCTGCAGTTGTGCAGTAAGGTTGAAGGACCATTTTACTTGCCATATGTCATTGGCTCTAAGACTGTCCAAAAGACTGTTAAATAACCATCCATGTTTGACTGCTGAAGTATCTACATGCACCAGAAGTGCTGGTAAATCAATCTGTGACAATAAACTAAGTTTGCTGAAAAATTGCAAGATATATTTCTATCTACTCTGTTGAGATCTAGGCGTTAGAAACCTTTTGGCAGAAAGCTTCTTTGGCAGTAATATTTGCTCTTTGTAGTCTCCTGGACTACTAATCGATGGATGGATGGATGGATGGATGGATGGATGGATGGATGGATGGATGGATGGATGGATGGATGGATGGATGGATAAATAAAATAGATAAAACTGAACAAAAATGAAAATATATATAAATAGATGGATAAAGACAAGATGGATTTATGGATGAATGTATATAAATATATAAGAGATGGATGGATGGATGGATGGATGGATGGAAATAATGAAAAAATTGTATGAATGGATGTATAAAGACAAGATGGAATGAATGAATGAATGAATGAATGAATGAATGAATGAATGAATACAAATATATAAGAGATTGTAAGTTGGATGGATGGATGGATGGAAACTGAATGTATGAAAATATGTATGATCGATGAGATGGATCGATAAAGTCAAGATGGATTGATGGATGAATATATAAAATACAAATATATAAACCATGGATGGATAAAAAAAGATATGACTGGATGGATGTTAGACCGATTGCGGGATGATTGACTGATTGATAGATGGATGGATACTGAATGAATGAAAATATCTATAAATGGATAATTGGATGGAGACAAGATGTATCAATGGATGAATGTATATAAGAGATGGATGGATTGATGAATGAAAACATTATCAAATATGGTAATACAGATTTAAAACGAAACCTGATTGACTAATAATTTACTGAATTAACTAACAGACAAGATGTAATTAAACTTCATTGTCTGAGGAAGAGCCAGCAAAATGATGGATAGATGGATGATGGATAAAAGCAAATAGAACTAGATGAATGGATGAAAAGGGGATTTAAAAAAAGAAGAGATGGATGGATGAAAAGATATAAGAAAAATGTATGGATACATTGAAGAATGAATAGATGAAATAGATTGTTTTATATAGAGTAAATGTTAAACTTTTATTTCTAAAACCATGAGCATTATTAGCGGCTGAATTTCACTTTGTAGCCTTCAAAGACTTGACTTTCACTGAAAGCTTTTCCACAAGATGGTGAAAAGGCTTGTAAGAGATTTGCACTTGTTCAGACAAAAGAATCACTGAGGTCAGTCGTCGGGTGAAGGGTTCTGGATCAAAGTCATTGTTGCAATTCATCCCAAGAGGGTTCATTGGGGTAAAGGTCACTGATTTGTCAAACTAGTAGACATTTTCCTCACTATTCTACTTCAAAAATGTATTTCTAGTGCACTAGATTTTACTGTGATTAAATACAGGGATTTCTATGGATAATATTCTTCAATTTACCCATGTGTTAATCAACTAGGATGAAAACTAAACAGTCATTAGTTCATTAGAACAGATGCTTGACTATATAGTGTACTTTTTTACATTGACATTATGGGAAGGATTGTGCTGACTGTGTTAAACACCCACTAGGCAAGGTTAAGCATCTACCTAGAAAGTTTTTGTGTTATGTATGTGTCTTGATATTTATATCATATATTTTTTCCTTTTACAAGTATTTACTTTTATACGTTTTCTGAGTGTACTGCTTCTCATGTACACATGAATAAATTGTATTTGTTTACATGTTATTCTATTTATGTTATAGCTTCAGCCTTAGTTGTCCAAATTATGATAATTTCAGATTCAGAATAAAATCTCACCGATGATTTACTGATTTAATACTATTTCACAAACATGAATGGGTGAATAAGCTATGCAGAGAGAGACAGTCAAATAAGGGTTAGAAAAATAAAAGCATATACACCGTCAGTGATATCATGTATGTACCCACCAGTCTTCTCCGTGTTTTAAATAATGGATTTTTCCCATGTGGGGGAAAAATGTTGGGTAGCACTACAGGAGTTCAGCTTAACAGAGCTGTCCTTCGCTGTCATGTCCAAGGACTACCACCCAAAGGGCCATCTTAGACAATTCACTGCCACTTTAACCACAACACATGCTGAAAAAGAGCATGTAAGAGAGGAAGAGAAGTAGCAATATTCTTTCAAATGCTGCCAATACCAATCTTTTGACTTGCTTTACAACATGCATAGAAATGCACTCTCTATCAAAACAGTATGCTCAGTTATGAGTTACGCTGCATGAGCAAAAAAAAAAAAAGAATAGTACAGTACAATAATTGTAAAACAACATCGCCTAGATAAGAATAATAATTTTTAAAAATCAATAGAATGAGCATAAATAGCAACTAGCTGTAGCATAAACTCACCCACACCTACCAAAGCAGTGAAACAGTGGCCTCTGGTGCCAAACTCTCTGAACTGCACCAATGACAGCTCCACTGCAGGGTTTAAGCTTTGGGTCTGTTGCACATCAACATATTTTATGTCAGTATTTGTTGACTAGATTTATATATTATATTTTTTATCTACAAAAACATTTTTATCTACACAAAACAAAGACTTAAAACTCTCTCTATATCTATCTATCTCTTTCTCTTAGTGTATATATATATATATATATATATATATATATATGTTAGACAATCAATCAATAAAAACTATTGAAGTCAGTAGCTTCCAGTTTCCAACATATTCTTTTGTTTAACAGAAAAAGGTAGCACTTTACAATACAAGGCACATAGTTAATGTGTTTACTAACATAAACATACAATGAGCAATGCTTTTATAGCTATTAATAATCATAGTTCAGCATTTTGTAACCTTAAAATTATAAGGTTCTATCTTCGTTCTAAATGATTTTGAGATATTGAGCTTCAAAGTTTTTGCATTCCATATGATAAACAATATGTGTGTAACAGTTCTCTTTCATAAATTAACATGACAGAGACCCTAAGGGTTCTCTAAATGTAAATTATCAAAGTTCTCTTACATTTGCAAATTGGAGTAAAAAAGCACTCTCTGACGCAGTTGTGTGAGGAAAACCACCTCTCACTCAACATCAGCAAAACCAAGGAGAGAGAAGAGAGAACACACCCCATCACCATCAACGGGACACTAGTGGAGAGAGTCAGCTCTTTCAAGTTTCTTGGAGTCCACATCGCTGAGGATTTGACATGGACTGCTCACACAGACGCAGTGCTGAGGAAGGCACATCAACGCCTCTTCTTCCTCGGGCGTCTCAGGAGGTTTGGAATGAGCCCCCACATCCTCCGCTCGTTCTACACCTGCACTGTGGAGAGCATCCTGTCTGGCTGTATCACCACCTGGTATGGAAACAGCACCAGCAGCAATCGCAAAGGCCTACATAGGATTGTGCGAACTGCTGGACGCGTAGTAGGAGGTGAGCTTCCCTCCCTCCAGGACATCTACATCAGGCGGTGCACGAGGAAAGACAAGAGAATCATCAGCGACTCCAGCCACCCAAGCCATAGACTTTTCTCTCTGCTACCCTCAGACAGAGGGTTCTGCAGCATCCGGTCACGCACCAGCCGACTGAAGGAAAGTTTCTTCCCTCAGACTATCAGGCTAATGAACACTTAACACACCCCACACAAACTCTTCCACACCCCTCACTGCACACCATCAATATGTAGCATGCACTGCACTTTAAACAATCCATACTTAAAACAATACTGCCTACAGCTATGTGTACACCTATTCATTGTACATATTGCTGTCAACACTGCCAATTTTACATTGTCCTGTTTTTTTGGGAGTATGCTGTTGTATGTCGTTGTATTTTGCACTTTGCACTGTCTGTATTTTGCACTGTCGTTGTATTTGCACTATCTGTATTTTGCACTGTCTGGAGCCAGCACCTAAGCTTTTCACTCATCACAGCAAACATGCTGCTGATGATGCGACAATAAAAGTGATTTGATTTGATTTGATTTGAAATGCATATAGAACTTTCTAATTCTGAAAAGTCATTTTCCATTTGGCATTATAAGGTTCTGTCTGGCAGATAATTCATTGCAGCATTACTTTTCAAGAAATACAATCAAATAATTTTTAAGTTGGTGTTGTAACAATATGTTGATGCTTGAGAAAGTAAAATTTTTGCTTTCTATAACATTTATTTTGTGTTTTAGGATGAATATTTTTTCTTGTTCAAATTAAGCATACAAGGCTGAGCTAAAAAAAAAAAATTCCAGTGCAGCTTTTAATTTTATCTAATTATTATGTTAATATTTATTATATTTTATGCTTAATATGAATTATTGAATTATATTTATTGAATTATATGCCCCCTGATTAAAATTAAGTATTTGCCCTACATGGCTTAATATTAAATTTAAAGATTTTAAAAGAAACAGACGATGACCAAATGAGTTTAATAAACACAGAAAAATGTTTCACTGACTATATGTAAACAAATACATATATTTCACATTTAATATATACATTTTTTTAATATTCATTTCTTTTTCAGCAATGTAAAATGGAACATTTCATCTCAATGTCGGCGACACAGTGGTGCAGTGTGTAGCACGATCGCCTCACAGCAAGAAGGTCGCTGATGTGTGGAGTTTGCATGTTTTTCCCATGTTCGCATGGGTTTCCTCAGAGTGCTCCGGCTTTCCCCACAAATCCAAAGACATGCGCTATAGGTGAGTTGGGTTAGCTAAATTTTGTACACTAGTCTGTAAGTGTATGTGTGTGAATGGGAGTGTATGGGCGTTTCCCAGTGATGGGTTGCAGCTGGAAGGGCATCCGCTGCGTAAAACATATGCTGGATAAATTGGTGGTTTATTCCGCTGTGGCGACCCCTAATTAATTAAGAGACTATAAGCCGAAAAGAAAATGAATGAATGAATGAATGAATATAGATTGAATATAGCAGCGAATGCCCTTCCTGCCGCAACCCAAAACTAGGAAACACCCATAACATTCACACACATACACTCTGCCCAATTTTAGCTTATTCAATTCACCTACAGTATAGAACATGTCTTTGGACTGTGAGGGAAACCGTAGCACCTGGAGGAAACCCACACGAACAAGGAGAGAACATGCAAACTCCACACACAAACACCAACTGACCTAGCCGGGGCTTGAACCAGCACTTTCTTGCTGTGAGGCAGCAGTGCTAACCACTGAGCCATCGCATACCTTGTATTTATCATAATTTTTTCTGATTGTGTTTAATACATTAAAATTGCTTGCATTTCCCCAGTGTACATAATTTCACAACATATTTTATTAAATGAAAACTTTTTTTTCATAGTGTTGAATACATGGAATACAGCTTTTTTTAATCGCTATGCTGTTATTTGAGCATCTTGATATACACTATTCATAAATTTTTTGCATTCATCCTTATTTGGGAAAAAAAAACAATGACTAAATCCACTAACATGACCTCTAGATCTATACCAAGAAATATATGAAAAGTATTTCATATCTCAATGACTTTCATTGACCAGGACATGTGAATAGAATAGGATAACATCCTTTCAATCTTAAATCACTGCCTTCATTATCGGTCCTTTTTGGTCTCCGATTTTACCTTGAATAATGGTTAAAGTCAGACAAGCGGCCGGAGATGTTCAGACTAAACAGATTCCATTTCCGTCATCCATCGCAGCTGCTAATTGCGTGAGTCATTGTGGCTGAGAGCCTCAAAGCATCCATTCAATTTTCTGAAATGATCTACCCAAACAAAAAGGACTCATTTATATAAAACCTTCAGCGAAAATTAAACATACAGCGGAATCAGAAACGCTGCAAACGTACGAGTCTGTTCGTCTCAAAGCTCAGTGTTATTCAGCTAGGCTCGTGGCAAAATGCAGCATTCAGCAATCCGCCATGGTGCTATAAGTGATTCCTGAGATGCAAAAGGTATTTTTTTTTCTTCTCACAAAGCCACAAGAGCCCCATCCACTACAACCACATCTTCTCCAAGGTGATTGCATGCATATCTCATGTGAGATGCAATTTCTGTGTTGAGAGCACAGGATCAAGGATGTTTCCTGTTTCTTTGTTAGAGATTTGAATGGAATAGTCTTTTATCTGTACTGTTAAGTTAATGAGGCAAAATGTGTGTTGAAGGGGGTTATTAATCAGTTCTCTTACTTTTAACAAACAAACGAACTCATGGTGGGTGTGCAGATGCACTGGATTATAAAAAAGTTTTTGGGGAAAAAGTTGAGCAGCAAGATTACTTTTGAATTATACCATAAGGAAATCGTTTTCTATGCAATTTATATATATATTTTTAAAATATTATATTAAGTATGGCACTTTATATGTGTATATTAAAAATAATTATTCAGATACTGTACAATATTTTAAGAGATATTAATATAGAACTAGTTGATAACACTTTATAATTACACACTGTGAATCATTTATTAAGCATTATCAAATAGTGAATTCATTACTTGTTAAGCATTAACTGCACTAACAGATGTTATTAAGCTGTTTATTAATACAGCTATAAATGCTGTATTCTTGACTTAAAAGCACATGTAAAATGTGCTTAATGTTTGTAATTTAATAATTTATTTTTTCATATTATAATATATATTTCAAATTATGTATCGTGTTATTTACAAAGAATGGTTGGTGTTTTTTAAGATCATCCAGAATGCGGAAGTAAATGATAAAAAAACTACAAAAAATTAACATTTAAATATCTTATTATTCAGGCATATATTCATACTTTGTATGTTCATCATGTTGTATGTTAATAGATGCTTTATTAACTCAGCTTCATGCAGTTTTGTAAATCCCTAACATGACAATTAAAGGCTCAGTTATATTCTAAACAGGAAAAAAGAAAATAAATGTCTTTATTCATTCCTATTCATTTCAAGATACACAAATAAAACTATCAAATGAAACATAACCTTTTGCAATATTATCTAAAATAAAATTACTGTACAGTTAAAACACTGCTAAATAACATTGAAATGTTGTATCATATTATATTGTTAAATGATTATATTGTTGTTGTTTTATCCTGTTTATGTTATATTTTGACACTCCTGTTATTTAACTTTACAGTAATTTATTTTTTTAGATAAGATTGTAAAGATGTATTGTTCACTTGATACTGAGCTTTTAATTGTCATTTATAAGGCATTTGCACAACATAAATAGTCCTCACTTTAGATTAGGTGACAAAACTGCATGAAGTTGAGTTAATAAAGAATTTATTAACATGCAAAATAACTAATAATATATGCCTGAACAGTAAGATATTTAAATGTTCATTTGAATAGTTTATTAATCATTTACTTAAGCATTCTGAATGATCTTTAAAAAAACTATTCTTAAATCCCTGCTTTGTAAATTAATCCTTAAAGTATGAAAATACAATCATTAAGCACATTATACATGTGCTTGTAAGTCAAGTTTTAGCTGTTTTAATAAACTGCTTACTAATGTCTACCAATGTAGAGTTAATGCTTAACAAAATAATAAATTAACTATTTGCTAATGCTCGGTGTTGGGCAAGCTACTTGAAAAATGTCACGACACTACTAAGTTATTAGCTACTCTACTTAAAATGTATTTTAACTACACTAAAAGTTACCCCATGGGAAATGTAGCAAGCTAAGCTAAAAGCTGCATGGCAAAAGTAGCTTAGCTACATCTAAGCTATTTTTACAATTTTCATTTTTAAATAGAAGCAACTTAAATACAAGTCAATCATATCTTAGTGATCAATAAAACTGCCAATGAAACATATGAGGCATAATAGTTCAGTTCAATAGTACCGTAAATAATATGCTGTACTAAACAAAAACACATTATAGTACTGTATATATATAACAGCTAAAACAAAAAATCCAATAAAACCAGGTGTTACACATTAAAATACTATAGTAATTTAGAGTACTTCTCGAGGTATGGTCACAAGGAATCCTGCTTCAGAAATAACTCCTCTCCCTCATCTTTCAATCAAGCAAGTTTTGGTTGGCGATGTTGCCAACCAGAGGTGGCAGTAATGCACCAAAACTTTGTTGTCGAACGCCGTGAAACAGGAAGAAGAAGAAATTGTCATTCTCGCCATCATATGGATTTACTATCATCGGCTAGACACTAGCTAGGCCATCACTTTTTGATCCGTGATCGGTAAATGTAGCTTGTGTGGATGCATAGATATTTACATTAGATGTCGCCTACCCTGTTGTTGTCGATTGAAAGAAATGTATCAGTGGAGCCGCCTTTTTAATACAGGGTAGCGCTCCTTTGAAATGAATGCGGGACCAGGCTGCAGTGGAGGACTGTGGCCATCCAGAGCCAGAGATATACACATATATCTATGATCAGGAGTTTTCTCTGGTGGTCAATATGCTATTTATTTATTTTTAACGAAAAGTATAATTTTACATTGCTGGATGAGTGACCGCATGAGCATTGCTGACAAAAAGCATGTGTTTGTGTGTCTGGAAATGTACTATCCTCCCTCCCTGTTAAACTTGATCTAATTCGTGTCCTGAAACACACCCCCTCTCCTGCTTTTACTTCTCATTCTAATGGAGGGAGCAATTTGTTTGTGAATGAATCTTCGTTTGTGAATGAATCTTCGTTATGAACAACTTGTTCACTTAGCCCACAATACCACAAGTTTCTGGCATCGCAGCGACCTGTAGTTGTCATATTTCATTTACTTTATTTGCTTATTTTATTTTTTTTAAATAGCATAGCCTGGTATTGAGTGCGAGTTGGTGCAACTTTGCCTTTTGGTGAATGCAGTAAGTGACCATTATCCTCAGTAACATTACTTGTTTAGCACAAAAGTTTATAACATACAAAAACGTAAGAAACGAAATCTTACCTATGAAAAGTGCCTGTGTGCTTTGTTTTCTTTGTTTGCTTGTTACTACACCCGTACATACTGTAGCGCTAAAGTCCAGCATCTTCACGTTGTCACATTGTCTTGACTAGTGCGGTTGAATGACATTTGTGCTGGGAGCACTGTACAAATATGGCGGCGCTATTGACGCATGCTCGGGGTCCGTATGCGATATCTAATGTATATATCTATGGTGTGGATGCTACTGCGCTACTTGCCTAATAAAATAGCTTCGCTGCTGAAAAGCTATTTGATTTAGAAAGTAGTGATGCTACCGCCATGCTACTGAAAAATGTAGTTAAGCTAAGGCAAGGCAAGTTTATTTATATAGCACATTTCATACACAGTGGCAATTCAAAGTGCTTTACATAAACAGGAATAAAAGAAACAAGTATAAGAGAAATAAAAACAAATAATAAGAATGGTAAAAAATAAATAAATAAATAAGCATAAAAACAGATAAAATGTGTTATAAAAGAATGAAAAAGAAGAGGAAAAACATAATAGTGCGACCTGTCGGACGTAACACAGTGCTCATTCAGTAAAGGCACAGCTAAACAGATGTGTTTTCAGTCTTGATTTGAATGTACCTAATGTTGGAGCACATCTGATCATTTCTGGAAGCTGATTCCAGCAGTGAGGGGCATAGTAGCTGAAAGCCGATTCACCCTGCTTTGACTGAACTCTTGGAATTTCTAATCTATTTGATCCTAAAGATCTGAGTGATCTGTTAGGTTTGTATTCAGTGAGCATATATGTAATGTATTGAGGTCCTAGGCCATTTAGTGATTTATAGACTTTAAAATCTATTCTGAATGTAACTGGGAGCCAGCGTAAAGACCTGAGGACAGGTGTGATGTGCTCTGATTTCCTGGTTCTGGTCAGAATGCTGGCCGCAGCATTCTGGATGAGCTGCAACTGTCTGACTGTCTTTTTGGGAAGGCCAGTGAGGAGGCCGTTACAGTAATCCACCCTGCTGCTGATAAAAGCATGAACAAGTTTCTCTAAGTCTTCACTGGAAACAAAGCATCTAATTCTTGCAATGTTTTTGAGATGATAGTATGCTGATTTACTAACTGCTTTGATATGACTATTGAAACTGAGATCTGACTCCAGAGTCACACCAAGATTCTTGACCTTATTTTTTGTTGTTTGACCCTTAGAGCCAAGGTACGCATTCACCTTGAGAACCTCATCTCTGTTCCCAAACGCAATGACTTCAGTTTTCTCTTCAGTTTTGGCACATCCAATTGTTAATTTCATCAATGCATGAGGTGTCAATGGGACTGTAGTCATTAGGCAGTAAGACTAGGTAGATCTGATTGTCATCAGAATAGCTGTGGTAGGAGATTTGTTTTTTCTCATTATTTGGCTCAGAGGGAGCATATAAAGGTTGAACAGGAGAGGTGCCAGAATCGAGCCTTGTGGGACTCCACATGTCATGGGTGTCCACCTCGACCTATGGTCACCTATACTGACATAGTAACCTCTCCCTTCAAGGTAAGATCTGAACCATTTTAGGACCATCCCAGACAGCCCAACCCAGTTTTCCAGCCTGTCCAGAAGTATGCTGTGATCGACAGTGTCAAATGCAGCACTGAGATCGAGCAGTACCAGCACTGTTAGTTTGCCTGAATCTGTATTTAGGCGTAAATCATTGATTATCTTTATAAGAGCGCTCTCTGTACTGTGATGTGGTCTGAAACCAGATTGAAAATAGTCTAAACACCCCTTGAAGTTTAAGAACTTGTTAACCTGACAGCTAGTACCGTCACTACTTGTAGCGACGCTACTGCCCAACATTGCTAATGTTTAATAAATGATTCATAATGTGTAAATATAATGTGCTACCAATTCATTTTTAAAGGTTTAACATTTTGTGTTTGGGTCATTTTGAACCATGGTATTGGAGATCATTTGTCCTATTTTGACTGCTAATCCATATAAAATTGTGAAAATAACTGATCGTAAAAGGATTTTAGACCAAGCAGAATATTTGTTGGCTATCAGTACAGAATTCGGGACGGCGAATTTGGCAGAATTCGGGACACCGAATTTGGCACAGTGTGACTTCCCGTTCTGAAGTCACACCATGCCAAATTGGGCATCCCAAATTCTGACTGAGGAAAGGGGAATGTGTTGGCCAGTTTTGTTATTTGCCTAATAAATGACAATAGGCTTCAGTTTTTGATACAAAACTTCACCGATAAAAAATTCATAATTTTTTTCTAATGATATATGATGTGATAAATTTGTATTTTAAAAATATGTGTTGTTTTCATATTTCTATATTCTAAATCTTTAGGAAATGTTTTTGGCACATCAAAAAGAGTGGTTATAATGACCATCCCACAAGCTAATCCAGCTAAATATAGTACTTAAAATGTCACTAAAATGCAGTATTTAAACCTAATAATTAAATAGAAAATGAGGGTCCACTTTTGGAGAAAAAAGGACCACCCCTTTCACCAGGCTGGCTACAGGGCTGTGAAGCACCTTTATGTTTTAGAAGTTCTCTATGATGTTATACAGTGCATCTGGAGTATTCATAGCGTATTCATCACTTTTTTCACATTTTTTATGTTCCAGCCTTATTCCAAAATGGATTAAAATACCCCATAATGACAATGTGAAAAGAAGATTTTTGAAATTGTTGCAAAAAAAAAAAGCTGAAAAATAAGTAAGTATTATAAAATAAGTATTCACAACCTGTGCCGTGCCATTCTTGAGATGTTTCAGCAGCTTAATTGGAGTTCACCTGGGATAAATTCAGCTGATTGGACATGATTTGAAAAGGCATACACCTGTCTATATAAGGTCCCAGGGTTGACAGTGCATGTCAAAGCACAAACCAAGCATGAAGACAAAGAACTGTCTGTAGACCTCCAAGACAGGATTGTCTCGAGGCACAAGGCTGGGGAAGGTTACAGAAAATTTCTGCTGCTCTGAAAGTTCCAATAAGCACAGTGGCCTCCAACATCCATAAGTGGAAGATGTTTGTTCCACCAGGTCTCTTCCTAGAGCTGGCCGGCCATCTAAGCTGAGTGATCGTGGGAGAAGGGCCTTAGTCAAGGAGGTGATCAATAACCTGATGGTCACTCTGTATGAGCTCCAGCGTTCTTCTGTGGAGAGAGGAGAACCTTACAGGAGGACAACCACCTGTGCACCAATCCACCAATCAGGCCTGTATGGTAGAGTGGGCAGATGGAAGCCACTCCCCGTCTGGAATTTTCCAAAAGGCATATGACGGACTCTCAGACCATAAGATACAAAATTCTCTGGTCTTATGAGACTCTTTGGAGTGAATGCCAGGCGTTACGTTTCATGAAAACCAGGCACCGCTCATCACCAGGTTAATACCATCCCTAGAGTGAATCATGGTGGTGGCAGCATCATGCTGTGGGGATGTTTATCAGCAGCAGGAACTGGAAGACTAGTCAGGATAGAGGGAAAGATGAATGTTTCAGAGTGCTCTTGACCTCAGACTGGGGTGACAGTTCATCTTCCAGCAGGACAATGACCCAAAGCACAACACCAATATCATGTTGTGGCTTCACAACAATTCTGTGAATATCCTTGAATGGCCCAGCCAGAGCTCAGATCAAAATCCTATTGAACATCTCTGGAGAGATCAGAAAATGGCTGTACACAATCGCTTCCAATCCAACCTGATAGAGCTTAAGAGGTACTGCAAAGAGGAATTGGCAACAATTCCCAAAGACAGGTGTGCCAAGCTTGTGGCATCATATTCAAAAAGACTTGAGGCTATAATTGCTGCCAATGGTGCATCAGCAAAGTATTGAGCAAAGGCTGTGAATACTTATGTACATGTGATTTTTCAGGTTCTTTATTTTTTCTAAATTTGCAACGATTTCAAAAAAACTTTTTTCACATTGTCATTATGGGGTATTGTGTGTAGAATGTTGAGGAAAAGAATGAATTTAATCCATTTTGGAATAAGGCTGTAACATAAAAAAAAGTGGAAAAAGTGAAGCGCTATAAATACTTTCCGGATGCACTGTGGTATCACTCACTTTTGAATCTGTATTATTTTACATTTTTAAGTTTTACATTGCTAATTAAAATTGCTTGTTTGTTTTATTCCTTAAATGCTTCTGTAAGTTCTGGTGTAACATATTATTTTGTATTATTTTAACAAAACTGTAAAACTATGTGTGTCATGATTATAAAACACACCAAATATGAGTGAATAGAAATAAATATCCCTGTGCTTGAATTCAAAGGCTTGTTTTGAACACAGACACCAAACTGCCTTATTCATATTTGTGACCGTTCACTTATTGACCATTAATTCCCTTTTCAATGTTGTCCATGCAATTTTTCCCATTTACAGCAGTTACACAAATGCTTTTCACCCTGGGTCACAATTACCACACAAGCCTTTGGTTCCCAGACAGAGAGTCATATGTCAAGCCCATTATGGGGGCTGTGATTGAGGTTTCATTTTTTGCATCAAATTCAAAAGTGTGCCTTGGAGAAGCACTGGCAATTTGAGTTGTAATTGTAGTCAAGATCCGTTTAGTCACCGGAAAACTGCAATTACCCTCGAGATGTATCCGCCTGTGTGAATTTGTCTGCTCTTTCTGAGGCATTTCTGTGACCATAGGAGGTTTGTGTCAGAGCTGATACGCATGTCGTTATCGCGCTCTGTTTAGTTGTGAGTATACAAACACCCATAATGGTGTAAATATTTCTTTTTCCAAAAGCTATCAATCCCTCTTGTTCCTGTGTGTTTATCCAGCAGCTTTTTGGGGTAAATTTGGTTTGCTAAGTGATGCTGTGAATGCACATACTGACAATTTCTTCATTCAGAAATGCTTCTTCCATTTTAAACAGATAATCTGGAAAAAGCAAGCAGTAGAAAGAGAGATGTAAGAAAGAACAGATACCATACAAAACATAATACATAAACTACCAACAGTTCTTGTGGGAAAAAGTTTGTATGACTTGCTTGGACCTTGTGTTGCTCTGTCTGAAAGGGTGAAATTGCAATATTCCTCCAATTCTTACTCATGAATCAATTTCTGCAAAGGGAAGATGCAACGTATTTTAACCATTCCATTGAAAAAGCAACAAAAAGATGTACTGTACTCAAGGCAACAGGCATTTTTACACTAAAGTTTCGTCTGACAAACACCCATTTACTTCTTCCACCCTCAAAGCTGCATCTTGTTTTCTTTGCTACAGAGATTGTCCTGGGAATGCTCTCATACCTTTCATTCAAATAACATTGCCAGAGTAAGACAAAGTAGATCTTATACACACACACACACACACACACACACACAAAGCAAAGCACTGACTTATTGACAAGCTGATGTGAGAAATCAATCAAACAGTGTCAGAGAGAAGTTCGAGCTCAGGTCTCAAGAACTCCCCTGCTGTTTATTCATTCATTCATTTTCTTTTTGCCTTAGTCCCTTTATAAATCTGCGGTCGTCACATCGGAATGAAGCTCCAATTTATCCAGCATATGTTTTACGCAGCGGATGCCCTTCCAGCTGCAACCCATCACTGGGAAACATCCATACACACTCATTCACACACATACACTACGTACAATTTAGCTTACCCAATTTACCTGTAGTGCATGTTTTTGGACCTGTGGGGGAAACCGGAGCACCAGGAAGAAACCCATGCAAACACGGGGAGAACAAACAAACTCCACACAGAAACGCCAACTGATTGTGCCGGGGCTTGAACCAGTGACATTCTTGCTGCCTCCTTTGCTGTTTATAACTAATGACAAATTAGGAATTGCTATGAAGAGATACACTGCTGACTAGGAGCACATCTATGGTGCCAATTTGGATCAGTCAAATTACTTATGTCGCAAGTCTTTAGATGGTGGGAGGAAACCGGGGAACCCTGGAGAAACCCACACAAGCACGAGGAGAGCATGTAAACTCCACACAGAAACGTTGACCGGCCTGGTAAAAACTTGAACCTCTTGGCCAAAATGCTAACCACTGGGCTGCCGTGCCACCCAATCTAAAAAAAGGGGTAGGAGTAGGGGATATATTTAACTATGGGAAATGCGGGACCAGTCGTGATCAATCATAAGAATGTGATCCTTTTGAAATGACTTTATAAATAAACTTCAGAAAGAGAAATCAACTGAAAGTCTGTGATAAAGACGCTGAAACTACAATACTACAATCACATGTGACCAGACTAACCCAAGAGTCAATAAAACATCGAGAATATAAAATAATTGTATACATTAAAGATGTAAAGTTTACTCCCCTGTGCTGAAATCTGATGAAGGGATTAAGTTTAAAAAAAATAGTGAATAATGTATGTCAAGCACAAAAATATGATAAAATTTGATCAAATGTAATAATAATGCTAAATTTTACTGCACTTAAGTTTATAGACCTGTAAAGTATTGTTTATAGACCTCATTTTTTGAAGAAATGGTTCAGTATATTTTTAGTATGTTTGGGAAAAACTGAACAAAATTATTTCTATTTTTTAATAATCAGTACTGGTTATTGTGGCTTTTGTGGCCTAATTTGTGATTACAATTTCCATAAAGATAAAACGGCAACGCAGTGGCGCAGTAGGTAGTGCTGTCACCAAATAATACTGGGTTTCCTCCGGGTGCTCCGGTTTCCCCCACTAGTCCAATGACGTGCGGTACAGGTGAATTGGGTAGGCTAAATTGTCCGTAGTGTATGAGTGTGTATGGATGTTTCCCAGAGTTGGGTTGCAGCTGGATAGGCATCCGCTGTGTAAAACATGTGCCGGATAAATTGGCGGTTCATTCCGCTGTGGTGACCCCGGATTAATAAAGGGACAAAGCCGAAAAGAAAATGAATGAATGATAAAGATAAAACATGAGGTCTACTTTAGTTTGGGCATCAATTCACACAATTAACAACCCATTAAGTACAACTTTCAACTCAAATAAACAACTAATGCTGCTAATTAATAGTAAGGTGCTGTTAAGTTTGGGTATGGCCTAGGAATAAAGGTTCAGAAATACGTCATGCAGAATAAGGCATTAATCACTTCTAATTAATTTATAGAAAAGAAAATATTTCTAGAGTTTATTTCAGTAACTCTTTAGTTTAGGTCACAATTCATGCTATTACTATAACTACTGGCTTATTACCTGCCTATTATTAAGTTATTAACTGTTTATTAGTTATAAAGTATGATCTTATACATCCATAATCTTACCCAAAACCTAAATCCAACATCTACCTTACTATTAATAAACCGCTAATTAGTCATTTATTAAGCTAGGAGTGTTAGTTAATGGTTTGTTAATACTGTAAATTGTGACCTAAACTAAAGTGTTACCCATACTTTTTATAAGATTTCCACAGATGAAGCACTTATTTAGTGACGTGAGATGTTGAATTTTGTGCTATAACTAGTAGTAAATGTGTTTGAACTGTCATGCCACATTTCATATCATGAAAGCAATATTTGTGTTTAAATTTTCTGATAAAATAAGCTTAAAAGATGAGACTATGTCTAACCATAAGTAACAAAAATGCAAATGTTCTTGCAATTATTGGACAAGAGCTACATCATAACTTCTAGTGTCGATCTTTTATCTTAATAATCGATATGAATCATGCATAAAATCATTCTAATTTAGTTCCACACATGTTGCTATTTCTTACAAGCTGCAGCCTTTTTTCCTTCCCACAGACATTATAATGCAACAAGATGGAGATTTGCTCAGTCCATTACTTCAGTGTAACCCCATAAAAGTAATTAAAACAATAAACCATATCAAATAATTTAATACATTCATGTTGTAAAGCACTACAATGACTGAATTCATTGTGAACACATTAATGAATGCTGCCAGATGTCCACGGGAAGCTATAGAACTTTGTTACAAGCCAAGAACCCCTGTAATTGAAGAATGTTCTCCATACTTCATTTAAGATTTCATCATTTGCTTCACAGAAACATAGACAACCACTAATAGACATCTCGAAAGCCATGGAGAGAACTGTCAAAAGAAATATACCCCTTCATTACCCTCTTCCAATAATCAGTTCAACCACCTGTTAGGTGCCAGCCTTGTACATTAATATTTCTTGTCTCGGTCGTACAGTTTTAGTTACTGGCTGAATTATACACCAGACATCTCATCCAGAACGAAGTCCACCCACTGGCGGTCTGCCATGCTCATGAAATCAGTGTGAGTCTGTGCAAAGATCTAAAAAAAAAAAATGGAAATGCTGCTAGCTTGACCTCTTGAAACCATAAATGGATTCAATCTGTTCCCTCTCTCATTTTGGTAGGAAAAGTCCAACCAACATCTCTCAATCTCAGAGCCTCTTGAACCTAAGTGGGCTGCATGCAGCAAAAAGTGACCACATACCATGTGTTTTGCTGAGCTGTCAATACTAGTGATGACTGAGAGTGCTTCCTCAAAGAAAGTGATCTGTGGCTCTCAATCCACCACAGTGAAAGCCCTGGAGTTATGACTTTCCATTAGCGATATGCAATTTATTCCATTGATGGAAAAGCTCATTTTTTGCGGTCGTTATTGCAGTCTCCAGTGTCGCATGATCCTTCAGAAATCATACCAGTATATGCTGATGTAGTACTCAAGAAATATTACATAATTAGTAGCAATGTTGAAAATTGTGCTGCTTAGTTTATTTGAGGAAAATGTAATAAAGTTTTATTTTATTTTAAAAGATTATAAAAATTAGCACTGAACAATATATCGTTTGAGCATCAATACTGCTATGTGTGTATCCATATAGTCATGTAGTCCCATTGCAGGATTAGAGTATTTATTAAAGATTAAAGGCCACCTATGACGAAAATCATCTTTTGTAAGCTGTTTGGACAGAACTGTTTGTAGGTATAGTGTGTTCACAATCATGTTGGGGTGATGTAAACACAATAAGTTGATTTTTTTTTTTAATTTCCTGACATTAGAATAGGATCCAAATCCCTCCCATTTTGAGGCCCACCGCAACGTAAAGTAGGGATGTTGTTTTCCCAAATTGATTGACAGCTGCGTATTAACATGTCTTCGAAGTAACGCATATAATCATATCAACAAGACAGGACATGCACAAAGCAATCGAGATTAAAAGATCTGTTGAGCTTGCTGTGATCATCAATCATCGTCAAATGAGATCAAGAATGAGTTTTACAAGTTTAAAACCTTTTTAAAACGGAGCATGTTTGTAATAATTTACAGCTATTTTACCATCTTTATCACCACAGCAGCATGTCAATACAATTATTAAAAAAGACACTTCAATCCCGGTTTGTGGATGTTAAATCAGGTTTATTTTGTACATTAACATAACTGATATCCATACATCAGTGGATATTAACTGTATCCTGTCAGATTTGCAATGCAAAAACAGTGCAAAGTTAAACATGTGTGCTGTGTGTGTGCGTGAACTTTGTAACGACACTGTGTGTGACTCATCAAAAGGCTTGAATTAACTCCACAACAAATACATCAAATAATCATATGGAAAGTTTTTACTGTAGTATTTCTCACAAATGTAACGTGAGATCTGCTTTCTTCATGTCACTGTGCTGTTTATCTGACGCAGCCGAGGCGGAGATTGAGGCACACTCTGACCATAGACTGTAAAAGATATGGACGTAGTATCCGTGACATCACCCATAGTTTTCTGAACACTGCAAAAGAAGCTACAAGAAGGCATGGCCAACCATCGCCATTTTGTTCGCGCGTCATTGCACCCACGGCGGGATACCAAACAAGGGCAAAGAGGCGGAGAGTGAGCGGAGCTACATCAAAACACCTGCTGGCATTTTGCTTAGACCTGGCTTAGACAGACTTTACTTTGGGAGAACGCTTAATACTTCATTACCTGTGACTCGTTTGTGTTCCTTCCACATGTGCTTGGTTGTACACTATATCAATAAAGTGTTTAGACTTTTAAAAACACTGTTGTAACACATTGAGCCACTAAACACTGTTCTCATTATGTTTTTTCTACAGGAAGAAAAAGCGAATTACATCAAATATAGTGTGTGTTGGTAAATGCAGGGCTATTGATGAAATCCAGGCATAACACCCCTACTTAAAAATCCATCTAACCAGCCTAGGCTGGTTGACTGGTTTTAGCTGGTTGACCAGCCTGGTTTTAGAGGGGTTTTGGCCATTTCCAGCCTGGTTTCCAGTCATTTCCAGCCTGGTCTTAGCTAGTCAGGCTGGGAAATGACCATCTAACATCAGCTTGACCAGCCCAGCCAGGCTGGGAGCCCAGCCAAAACCAGCTATGTCCAGCTTAAACCAGGCTGGTCAAGCTGGATTTAGCTGGTCATTTTCCAGCCTGACCAGCTAAGACCAGGCTGGAAAAGGCTGGAAACCAGCCTGGAAATGGCCAAAACCCCTCTAAAAACCAGGCTGGTCAACCAGCTAAAACCAACCAACCAGCCTAGGCTGGTTTAAGCTGTTTTTTTCAGCAGGGACTATATGACAACGCTTCAGACGAATGTTCAATAGGCTACAGCTAATCAATCTGTCAGATTCTGGAGTGTTTTACAGGTCTAAATAGTATTATGAATGATAAATAAAATAAAACAAATACATTTATAGAGATGGTATACAAGTATATAACTTCACTCACCTGGGAAATGGAGGAAATGATCCTAAAAGGCAATTGACTGTGTAAAGAAACATTAACCAAAACAAAAATACAATGTATATTCCGAGCTCAGTGGCTAATTAGCCAGAATCAGCTGAGGTGACGAGACAGCAAGCAGCGAGACCTAGCTGTCACTCAAGTGGCCAAGCCCTCAATTATGCAGACATAATATAACCTAATATAAAGGAAACAGATGAGTAAAAAAAAATACACGCCCCTCTCAGTTGTCAAGAAGGGTAATATTAGCTATATGAACCAAAACCGTTCTTTGTACCAGGCTGTAAACACCCTTTTTTTCTGAAGTAAAGTTGGCCATTCTAACAGTGGGCTCAATAGAATTTTGCTCCATATGGAGGCAGGACTAGCTGAATTTCGATGAATTGCAGTTTCAGTTACTTCCGTATTGGCTTTCCGAGGGAGAACAGGAGGTTGCCGCTTGACTCTGACAGGCACATGGGAACGGTGGGTGGAGAGAACTAGCATTAAAGGCACAGGCAACAAAAACAGCTACATTGTGTTCAGAGCAGAAATCCCAATATTCTGAAAGGTATAATAAATAATCTGATGGGTGTTTTGAGCTGAAACTTTGTAGACAAATTCTGGAGACACAAAAGACTTTTATTAAATCTGGAAAAAGGGGTAAAATAGGTGCCCTTGAAAAGATAAACATTTTTTACTCATTATTTATATAATGGCCATGCTATTTTATACTTAATAGTTAAATTTCTGTACTCTACTGAATACTGTTACACTCCCCAGAAAACTGTAAAGCACTGTTTTTTTTACTTTTATTTTTTTGATATGTTATTTATATATGCTTGTAATTTAACATATTTATGCAGATGCACTGCATATTAAAAGACTTGATTTAAAGACTAAATTAATGAAATCTTTCCAAATAGAGCTATTTAAATCCTCTGGTGAAATTATATTCACATCGCAATAAATATTGCGGCAAAACAAAACATCACAATGTCAGATTTTTCCAATATTATGTAACCCTAATAAAAACATTATAAAAGTTATTATATGTGCTTTTGATGCATCCTTGCAACCAACCAGAGGGTTGTCATCAAATTCACAGTCACGCTTTCCCATCATCACAATGTGAAGAAAATTGTTACTAGTAAAAAATAAATGAACAAGCAAATTGACAATCCACAATGATATGATAATTGTACTGCAGTACAAAGAACACATACACAAGCATGTTGAGTCTAATGCAGACTGCACAATTCTAGCCCTGATTTTGACTAGCTGACAGGTTTTAAGAAATCGCTGACAAATCCCTAAAATCACAATCAAATCGGTGCTCGTTCACATGAGTAACAATCACAGTGTGACGCAATCTGAGAGAATCGCCAATGAGTCGCTGACACCCGTGAGATATTTGGCATGCTAAATATCTGGACCTGTCGGCTATTGAAAATCACGCCGTGTGAAATGTGTTGTGATTGAAAATAACGTTAGCGGTTACCTACTGCCAATGAGAGAGCATCATCCATGCCAGCGGAAAGTTGAGGGAGGAGTTACGAAGGTATAGAGCACAATATCATCAAGCATGGCTTCGGTTGAGAAAAGGGCTTTTTTGAGTCTAATTAGACACAAGAAATGGAGGAAAAACTATTGAAAATTTGGCAGAAGCACCCGTGTCTGTTTGACGTGTCATCTGAGCAATACCACAAACGGGTCGAAAAAGTTTAAGAAATATTGCCAATTCCCTTCAAAAGCCAGGTGAGCAAAATAAGTACAATTTCTACCCTACTAAAGGCTTCTTTCTCATTATGTAGTTAATACAAGGGCGTAGAATTGGAATGGACGGAGGGGACATGTCCCCACCAATATCCACCAATTACTGATATTTCCCTACCAATAATTTAATTGACTTCAAAATAAAATAATGCTCCTTCAACTCTTAACCTACACGTCCACCAAGTCATATTCGCTACGAGTTTACCGTAATACTATTAACCAAGGCTGTGAAATGAATAAAAATTCAGTTTCGATTTGGGCCTCCATGATTATGCAAAACAGTAATCAGGATAAAACTGTTAAATTGCATCACACACCTCTCAAAATTTCTTTACATTCATACCTCATCAAAGCCCAACTGCAGTAAAATCATATAAATTAACTTTTGCAACATGGGACGTGATTGTTATTTTTATTATTAAGTTTTATTTTATATTATTAAGTACTTTAATCTTGTTTTTAAAAGCACGAAACAGAATTTGTATTGTTCAATGCATGTGCTCTAGGAATGTATGTTCCAACCAATTGTCAAGAGTGAATCTACACCCTTGAGTTCATAACAAAAGATAAACTACATGACCTTGCGTTGTTTCCATGTCACTTCTCGCGTGTTTTTCTCGGCTGTGAGACATATTTTGCGGTATGAGACATATTTTGGGGTTGGCGATTCATAAAGTCATGCAGTGTGAAACCTCCATAAATTGACTTGTCAAACTATCCTCTTACTATGTAAGAGGATAGCTTGAAAAGTGTAAAAAGTTACAAAAAAAATGTAAATAAAACAATTTAATTTTGTTTTGAGGTCTCCCAGGTTTACATCTATACAGGGTCACTTTTATTTTCTCATAATATGCATTGCAACGTCACCACTTTTTTCACAGTGTCACTGATATAACCCCCTGCTTTCACTGAATTCAGAACTCTGTCCTGACTGGTCAGACGGTTGAGTCTGTTTTTGAGTGTTTGAATCTGGATTTTTCATGTGAAATGTAAAATGTGAGAAAGAAAATAAATGATTAAAGTTTAATTATAACTTTATTTGGCTTTTATTTCTACATCTTTTTTAAAAGAATGCAAAACAAATCTTTTACAATATATGAGTTAACTTACTGTCTACATTTTCCAAATTTAAAAATATATATCCAAAATAAAATATCTTGAATGAGGAGATTTTATTTCAAGAATTACAAAGTTTATGTCTTTATAGTTGTGTAATAAATCCCATAAACTCTACTTGTGCTTATTGCAAAACTGTAACTATGTGAGCCCTGATCAATGGCTAAGTGAAAATGTACATGCGGGTGAGATCCAGAATAAATGAGTACCATTATGAGCAGAATATTAAGGTGCCTGTTGCAGTCAGGCTGAATAAGGATGAGCAGTGAGTGCATGTGAAAGGACAGTGGCCCTGGGGGTGACCCTATTAAAATGGCAATCATGCAGACCTGTCCTCAATTCCCTCTGCTGACTTCTCCTCTCAGAAGATAACACTTCCAGTTCATATCAGTCAAAAAGTGAGCAGGGGCCGCATCATATTAAATAATTATTCATCCATAAGAATCAGTGTTATATAATAGCTTTTTAAATGGAGGAAGGAGCGCCACTCTTAGTTTAATATGGGTGGAATTAGGATCACCATTCTGTCATTTCTAGCTCCATTTCCTATTTTTTCACAGTGTCTTTTTTAATGGTTAGGAAGCTCCCGGAGGATTATGGTCAAAGGCTTGTCAAAAGTGGTATATGAGGTGAAAACCCTTTAGAGTAAGCCAGGCTAGATTAGTTTTATATAGGTGTTGATGATCACTGACTGACAATTTTATTATTCTGCCTCTTCCCTTTTCCATTCACCTACATAGTGTCTAAAACTGCAGTGAAAAAAAGATGTTATTTTTTATAAAATAACGGTTGTTAAATGACAGAAATTTACCATAAAATGGCAGACATTAAATTACAGAAATTTACCCAAAAATTTAAATTTAAGGAAATTTCTGTAATTTAACAGGCGTTACGATAAATTCTGTAATTTAATGTCCATTATTTTACGGCAAATTTCTGTAATTTAATATTCCTTATTTTACGGTAAATTTCTGTAATTGAATTTAGTTTTTTACGGTGAATTTCTGTGATTTAACATCGGTTATTTTATGGTAAATTTCTGTAATTTAACAACCGTTATTTTATGGTAAATGTCTGTAATTTAACGTATGTTTATTTGAAGTAAATTTCTGTAATTTAACGTCCATTATTTTACGGTAAATTTCTGTAATATAATGTCTGTTATTTTGTGGTAAATTTTAGTAATTTAATATCCCATATTTTACAGTAAATTTTGTTATTTAATGTCCATTATTTTACGGTAAATGTAATTTAACGGGCATTATTTTACGGTAAATATCTGTAATTTAATGTCCACTATTTTATGGTAAACTTTTGTAATTTAATGTCCATTATTTTACGGTAAATTTCTGTAATTTAATTGTAAATATCTGTTATTTAACGTCCATTATTTTACTGTAAATTTCTGTTATTTAATGGGTGTTATTTTACGGTAAATTTTTGTAATTTAATGGGAGTTATTTTACAATAAATTTCTGTAATTTAATGTCCTTTTTTTTCTGGCACCCCAGATACTGAAAAATTACATAAAATAACTAAAAAAAATTTACAGTAAACAATGATGATCACCTGAAATTGATTATAACCTGATCAATGGCCAATTCAGGTTTGATGTGTTTTGTAGTTTCAGACTTTTCATATGTTGACTTATATTATTAAATGTTTTTCATCATTGTGGGATTAAAAGATTATCTCGCTGACAGGTAGCTGTTCATGATGCTCCAGTCTTGTGTGCCTGAAATGATGTGGTGAATATTAGAGTACCACATGGTTTTCTCCCTGGTTCCACAGTGTCAATTGCATTACACTGAGCTGAACTCAAACCAAACCAAACTTCAACAGTGACATTTATACTAAACTAAAACAGTTTTAATGTACTAGTACTACACACATTTTACACCACTTTCTTGCCTGTGTAAATTGCTACAAAAAAGGTCTGGCAACTATGGCTGCCAAACAAAAAACATAAAATTACGGTAAAATGTCTTTGTTGAAGTAAAGTACAAAAATAATAAATCTACAAATATTTTTAATAAAATGTATATAAAGAAACACTGTTATTTTACTGACTTTTCCTAGATTATTACGATCAAATACGCTCAATAAAGTTACACAATAAGAGTTTTACAAAGAAACACTGTTATTTTACAGACTTTTCCTAGATTATTACAATCAATTACACTCAGTAAAGTTACATAATAAGAGTTTTACACAGAAACACTGTTATTTTACAGACTTTTTCTAGAGTATTACGATTAAATACGCTCAAGAGTTACACAATAAGAGTTTTTCAAAGAAACACTGTTATTTTACAGATGTTTCCTAGATTATTACGATTGAATACGTTCAATAAAGTTACACAATAAGAGTTTTACAAGGAAACACTGTTATTTTACAGACTTTTTCTAGATTATTATGATCAAATACACTCAATAAAGTTACACAATAAGAGTTTTACAAAGAAACACTGTTATTTTACAGACTTTTGCTAGATTATTATGATCAAATACACTCAATAAAGTTACACAATAAGAGTTTTACAAAGAAACACTGTTATTTTACAGACTTTTGCTAGATTATTATGATCAAATACACTCAATAAAGTTACACAATAAGAGTTTTACAAAGAAACACTGTTATTTTACAGACTTTTCCTAGATTATTATGATCAAATACACTCAATAAAGTTACACAATAAGAGTTTTACAAAGAAACACTGTTATTGTACAGACTTTTCCTAGATTATTATGATCAAATACACTCAATAAAGTTACACAATAAGAGTTTTACAAAGAAACACTGTTATTTTACAGACTTTTCCTAGATTATTATGATCAAATACACTCAATAAAGTTACACAATAAGAGTTTTACAAAGAAACACTGTTATTTTACAGACTTTTCCTAGATTATTTTGATCAAATACACTCAATAAAGTTACACAATAAGAGTTTTACAAAGAAACACTGTTATTGTACAGACTTTTCCTAGATTATTATGATCAAATACACTCAATAAAGTTACACAATAAGAGTTTTACAAAGAAACACTGTTATTTTACAGACTTTTCCTAGATTATTATGATCAAATACACTCAATAAAGTTACACAATAAGAGTTTTACAAAGAAACACTTATTTTACAGACTTTTTCTAGACTATTACGATCAAATACGCTCAATATAGTTACACAATAAGAGTTTTATAAAGAAACACTGTTATTTTACAGACTTTTTCTATATTATTACGATTAAATACGCTCAATAAAGTTACTCAATAAGAGTTTTACAAAGAAACACTGTTATTTTACAGACTTTTTCTATATTATTACGATTAAATACGCTCAATAAAGTTACTCAATAAGAGTTTTACAAAGAAACACTGTTATTTAACAGACTTTTTCCTAGATTATTAGGATTAAATACATTCAATAAAGTTACACAATAAGAGTTTTACAAAGAAACACTGTTATTTTACAGACATTTCAAATTTGATATGGTCAAATATATGTTTGTCATTTTACTTTTTGAATAGTTTTGAATATAATTTGAAATGACAAAAAAAATCTGTAAAAAATTGAGATATTTTCTGTAAAATTAGGTTGTTGTTGTTGTTTTTTACAGTGTATAATGTTCCACAATTTGAAATCCAAAGGGTTTTATCCTGGTCCCTTCTCCATTCATTTTCTATGTGGCATCATAATTGTATGGCATCTGTAGAAGTTCTCTTGTGAAAATAATAATATAATGATCACATTTTAATTAAAACACAACCTGTTTTTATACAGTAAAACACCATGAAAAGACCAGAATGTCAGAGCCGCAGTCTTTTGGGCAACTGTTCTGATAAATGGTGCAGTCGCCTTCAGACGACCCAAATTCAAGTTCCTGTTTGAGATCTTTTCCCTGTTAATTTCCTTTCCTCCTAACCCATGATTTCCTGACTACTACCCTATCTAAATAAAGGCAAAAAAAATACCATACATGTTTTAATTAACACTTCATAATTTGATTGATTTGACAGATGTTTTTATGCAAAGTGATTTACAGTGCTGTTTTTAGTAGAAGTCTTTTAAAATTATTTAATTAGGGAATCAAATAGGATTTTAGCTATGTTGACCTATGATGTTGAATTATATAAACTCCCAGAAGGAATGGTTTACTATTTATTGGTATAGGGAAAAGTCTTAAACCCCTGTTTTACATAAAAAATAATCATGAAAAAAAGATAGCATGGTGTTATGTGACAAACCTTTGGTTGAATCATTTGCAAGTAGCAAGAAGTGATAATGTGGTACAGCAAAACCACATGAAAACACAAAGATACAAGTATATTGTATCTTCAAATGCATTTTCAAAGGAAGAAATCAAAACTTTCCTATAAGACGTTTGTGCTGAGCTGACTCCTGATTGCCAAGATAAGAGCTGTCAGGCAGAGAATCCTACATACTAATTATACCCCTATATACCGGGCTCTGATAACTACTGGCATGCATGTGACTCTTAACATACTAACTCTGTGCCCCAGATACATAATAATACTGGCTTCATATATTAATGTTGTTTATCTTTCAGCCTTTGAAACGGAGAGAATAGAGAGTGTACTGTGGAGACACGCAGACTTGGTCCTCTCCCTAGTGTCTATTTTGTTCATTGAGCCAAATGACAAGAGAGAAGACAATAGGCTTTGCTTATTACATGCCACCTCAAGGTTTATAGAAGCCAGTAATATGGCATCCAGAGCATTTTATGTTCAGAATTAGGGCACCTCTGTGGTTTCATTAGGGGAGGAGCAGAATGAGCAGCTCTGGTGAGACTTCAAATAACAAAAATCAACACAAGCCCAGTCACACCATTATGAAAGCGTGTCAAGTCTCTGAAGCGTACTGCATTGCCATTCAAAGAGGAAATGTCATGGATATAGCGATACACAAATGCAATTGTCTGTCATCAAAGAAACAAGGATTAGATCACTAGGTTTTAAGCCCTTATGTTCAACTGTTAAGCCGAGTTTTTAGGCTTTATGTTAACTTTTTAAGCCCTTAAATTACTTTGACAAAAACTATCCTAAAATTTACCTTTTGCTGAATGAATTATTTGATAATTAAATACATTCTGTATATATAGAATATATACATTCACCGGTCACTTTATTAGGTACACCTGTCCAACTGCCTGTTAACGCAAATTTATAATCAGTCAATCACATGGCAGCAACTCAATGCATTTAGGCATGCGGACATGGTCAAGATGATCTGCTGCCACGCATTAGAATGGGGAGGAAAGGTGATTTAAGTGACTTTGACCGTGGCATGGTTGTTGGTGCCAGACTGGCTGGTCTGAGAATTTTTAGAAACTGCTGCTGATCTACTGGGATTTTCATGCACAGCCATATCTAGGATTTACAGAGAAAGGTCAGAAAAAGAGAAAATATCCAACAAGCTGCAGTTCTGTGGGCGCAAATGCCTTGTTGATGCCAGAGGTCAGAGGAGAATAGCCAGACAGGTTCGAGCTGATAGAAAAGCAACAATAGCTCAAATAACCACTCATTACAATGGAGGTATGCAGAAGAGCATCTCTTTATGCACAACATGTTGAACCTTGAGGTGGATGGGCAACAACAGCAGAAGACCACACCGGGTGCCACTCCTGTCAGCTAAGAACAGGAAACTGAGGCTACAAGTTGCACAGGCTCACCAAAATTTGGACAATAGAACATTGGAAAACGTTGCCTAGTCTGATGAGTCTCGATTTCTGCTGTGACATTCGGATGGTAGGGTCCGACTTTGGCGTAAACAACATGAAAGCATGGATCCATCCTGCCTTGTATCAATGGTTCAGGCTGGTGGTGGTGGTGTAATGGTGTGGGGGATATTTTCTTGGCACACTTTGGGCCCATTTGTACCAATTGAGCATCATGTCACCAGTATTGTTGCTGACCATGTCCATCCCTTTATGACCACAGTGTACCCATCTTCTGATTATTACTTCCAGCTTAATAACACGCCATGTTATTAAGCGTGACTCATCTCAGACTGGTTTCTTGAACATGACAATGAGTTCACTGTACTCAAATGACCTCCACACTCACCAGAACTCAATCCAATAGAGCACCTTTGGGATGTGGTGGTATGGGAGATTTGCATCGTGGATATGCAGGAGTAAAGCATAGATTCAACATAGTACTGGAAATATTCCTCAGTGTGTACCTAATAAAGTGGTTGGTGAGCGTGAGTTAAATATCAAATAAAAACAATACTGTTTTTTCCCAATCTTTTACCATTATGTATTTTGAGAGCATTGCACAACTAAAAAATAGCAAATATTTAATTATTTCTATTGCTATCATTATTATTGTTTAGTAAGTTAATTGTAATGTTCTGTTTTCTGTATTCTATAATTATGCAGTATAAATGTACAGTGTTGCTTTTTATCACAGTCATATTGAATTATAGGTAATTATTAAATATTAGATAATTATTAAAACATTTTTCCAAATGTGGATGAATTAAAAAATCATGCATCAGACACTAATAATTGTTCTCAATGTTATTCGCAGGATAAACTATTCTGGGCTCCAGTGTGTTTTATAAAGTTTATGAATTCTATATTAAGCTGTGCTGTTGCTGTACATTTTGAGAGGTGTGCGTGTGTGCTGCATGCAAACACCCACACAAACCATGAACAGTGGAAAATGTTCATCTCTGCACATTTCACTTTATTTCTCAAAGCAGCTTATAAAGCTGATTGATTTTAGTGTGTACAAAAGAGCTGATATGATAAAACAAACACAAATCTGGGGCACAAATTCAAAGACACAGATTGCCGTAATTGAGGAGAAACAACCTCCAGAAATGTGGCTTCCTGCACACAAGCAGCAGGGGGAAGGTTTTTTTTTTTTTGAAAGGGAGTTTACAAATGACAGGCACCCATGCTGTTTGGCTTGATCGTCTGAGGCTGTATTTATGAACATTACATAAATGTGTGTGTGTATATATATATACACACAAATCCCTCACAAATACATATAATTTTATGGTGCATATGGTGTCTGCTTAGTCATTTTAACACTTCTCCACCCAAAGCAATGCATCTCTCTGACATGCACACAAATCTCAATGTCAATCTGCGCGACTTCACACTTACACTTAAGCTTCTGTAATAGAGCTATAATGCAGAGTGGAAAAAGAGCGTGGAGTAGTGAAAAAATCACACAACAGGGACAACTGTCATAACCCCAGCAAGTCTGCCTGGGCCAATAAAAAGCGACTCAAACAGCCAGATTGATTTCTGTCTTCCACTCTCACTGTGTGTTTGATCCAGTGCTTTAATTCCCTCTACTTGTTGTATCTGATCCATACAGCCTTCATCTCTCTGCCCAGTGCGCAACAGATGCGCTGGCTGAAGACTCTCATTGTTGTGTTAATTTATGTGCTGCTGTGCATAGCCCAAGGCAACGTGGGCATCGCAGGTGGGCTGCGCGTAACTCTAAACACGGAAGAGATTGTGTCCATGAGACTGTCTGAGGGAGGAAATATTTCTGCTGCTCTTCACCATTGAGCTTTCCCACTCATCTCCAATTCCTTAATTACAAAAAAGCAAGGCCGTTATTACATAAATTAGCTCTGGAAAGGAGTAAGAAGAGAAACTGGAAGAGGGAAGACAAGAGGAGGTGGATAAAAATGTGCGGGGAAATGGGTGACAAGTCACTGGAGGGAAGAAAGCAACATAAAGGAGAAAGAATAGTGCCAGAAAGACAGAGCGAGTATGAGAGAGCGTGAATACGAGACTGGCAGACACCATTAGTCAAAGCCTGACAGCAGACTGTGACCGACAGGTAGACCAGTGCCAAGCAGGCAGCGACAGCCTTGGCTCGGATTGGTTCTTCCTGTTTGGAAGCCTTGTTCTTGATTAGTGTTGTTTTGAACGACCGACTAATCTCTAATGGGGAGTTGAAATTTAGCTCAACACTGCCCCCTGTCTGCAATAAAGCACACGACTGAAATGTGTGGAGGCAATTTGTGCATTCTTTAAAACAAAATTAAAAAGGAAACAATTAAAAGGGTCATGAATTTAGATGAACTACGTCATTGGTCCCTCTTTGACTGCAAAAATAGAGAGAGAGAGAGAGAGAGAGAGAGAGAGAGAGGCTGCTATGTTTTGGTGGACTAACACAAACAAATCTCCAAGAACATCTCATAAGGACATAGAACAGCTGCCAGAGGACAAAACAAAAACTAGTTTGTACTAAGCCTGCAAAGACAGGACTTTTCATTGGTCAGTATCGGTGTCTGCTCTTCACCCATCTCATTTCAGTAGTTTTGGACCTGTGACCATCTTGATTTTTATTTTAAAGTTTTTTTATATACACAATTAAATACAGTTTAATTTTAATAAGGCATGTTCATTCATTCATTTTTATTTTCGGATTATTAATCTGGGGTCGCCACAGCGGAATGAACTGCCAACTTTTCCAGCAGTGGATACCCTTCCATCTGCAACCCATCACTGGGAAACATCCATACACACTCGTTCATACACATACACTATGGACAGTTTAGCTTACCCAATTCACCTATACCAAATGTCTTTGGACTTGGTGGGGAAACCAGAGCACCCACGCAAGGCTTGAACCAGCGACCTTCTTGCTGTGAAGTGACTGTGCTACACAACTGCGCCACTATGATGCCCAGGCATATTCATAATTTTGAAATAAACAGCCACTGTCATGATTGGGTAAATGTATTACAGCATACATAAAATGCTCTCTTAAAAAATGCTGGGTTGTCTTAACCCAATGCTGAGTCAAATATGATCTAAACCAGAACTTGGGATAAAAAGTGTCATTTAAGTATCATTTTATGTCATGACATAAAGTGTTTTTTCTCCCAAAAGCCATTACCATCCTCAACTCACACATGCACTGACCCCATACATGCACACACATGGACTGGACTTAATGCAATACACTAATTATATACATCTTGTATATATGTCTCATTCAGCCTCAGAACTACTTTTGCACTGTTATTTATCATCTTACATTTACATATTATATATTGTATATGGGGCAGCGCGGTGGCGCAGTGGGAAGCGCTGTCTCCTCACAGCAAAAAGGTCACTGGTTTGAGCCTCGGCTGGGTCATTTAGCATTTCTGTGTGGCGTTTGCATGTTCTCCCTGTGTTCGTGTGGGTTTCCTCCAGGTGCTCCGGTTTCCCCCACAAGTCCAAAGACATGCGCTAAGGTGAATTGGTGAGCCAAATTATCCGTAGTGTATGTGTATGAATGGTGTGTTTCCCAGTGATGGGTTGCAGCTGGAAGGGCATCCGCTGCATAAAATATATGCTGTATAGACTGGCGTGGCTGTGGCGAACCTGATTAATAAAGGGACTAAGCCGAAAAGAAAATGAATGAATGAATATTGTATCTCTTGTTCTACCTCAGAACTGTTTACTCCACCTCACCTCACCCCACCCCCTGTCCCCGATTTTGCACTACTATTTATTTGTCATCTTACATTTACATAGTACATCTTGTATATATCTCCTGTACTACCTTAGAACAGTTTACTCCACCTCACCCTACTACCCAATCCCCTATTTTGCACTACTGTTTATCGTCAACAGTTACTTACTGTAATTTGTTGTATAGTGTGATCTGTATTGATAGGATATATATACATGTTTGCATTGAGTAGTGAGATGCACTTAATCTCATCTCACATGTATATAATGTACATTGTATACGTGTAAATTGACAATAAAAGGCATTCTATTCTGTTCCATTCTGTTCTAATTTAATTGGGGAAAAAAACTATATTGTCCATATTTGACCCATCGATGGGTTATAACAACACAATTTTTTGCAATATAATAGATGTATGTTGATGTGATTTCCCCTGAAAACAATATGGGTCATTTTGTGTCAATAGTGACAGATTGTAAAAACACTTACTCATGCTCGTACTGAGAAATGTTGAATCCAACGTAAAATTTCAACTATATCTCAACTAACAGTAGTTAGAATGTCTAGACTACATATTATCTAATTAATATAATTATCTAATAGATGGTTCCAAACCAGACATTCTACAGACATTATACTAAACATTAATTTCAGCTACTGCAAGGGTAGATATTGCACCCACAAACCACAGGCTGAATGTCTATGGCACACATAATTGCGAGCACATCTAAAGTTTCAAAGTTGTCATCTGATTCTACATTCTAGACTTTGTAGATTTCTACAGGATTTCCAAGTGACAAGTGTGTCATGTTCTTTAATGGTCTGACTTTAAACAAGCCACCATGAGGTCAAACTTTTAAGATAGAAAGACATTATGTCGAATAATGTATGGACAATGATGTTACGTGTTCACACCCCTCAAAAAGATACTTCAAACAAATGGTGATTGGTTGATTTGTGTGTAAAATCTGAATCTTTGAGTATGCAAGACTAGCTCAGGCTCTGACGAACATTTATCAACACATTGTTTAAAAGTTACAGTCAACAGAATGTCTAAAGGGAACTGTTCAAATAAATTGGCACCCATACAATTGGGATAATTATCATTATAGATGATAATAAGCTTCTTTATTTTCCGTATTAAAGCCAGTGTGGGAAAATCTAGGTATTTGTTGAGGGAAGCATAACTTCCAGGTTGTCCTTCAAAAAATGTCATAACTGTTATCACTCTGTGATAAGAAATAACTTTTTAATATTGCATTACAACATATTCTGACTTTTGCTAACTATAATCTCACTCGTCAATTCAAGAATAATTTTATGAAACCTCTGAAGGAGAAACAAGAAGTTTTAAACATAAATCCCTGAGTCCAAACGGTCTCACTTGTGCTGAGAACTTCTGGTACCAGTGGCCCAAAAGGCTATAGAAGCCGTTGATCGATTTTGTCCACTCACATCTGGCAATACACACAGACATACACATAAGACCTACAGATGGTGAAACACACTCACCCACACATTCAATTCTGCTAGTCCATATCTCATGTGTCATTACAGCTGGGCAAGGAGGTAAAACAATCTGTCTTGATGCCTGGGGCTTAAGCTTGCTGGGAGATAAATTGACTTTTTAAGAAGTACAGAAGAGGAAAGCACTTGTGTGAAAGTCCAAATTTCAGCTTTGTCCACCAGAAAGTATCAGTATTGTTTTAAGTTGTACATTTTTATAACATCAGTACAGAAGGAAATTGTATAGCAGGGAAGCAGAATCTTTGAGTATATGAAAAAAAAACTTGTGGCCAAAGGACATAAAACATATGCAAGAGTAATTAGTGGTTCATTCCACTGTGGCAACCACTTATAAATCCGGGATAGTAAATGATTGAAACATACTTTCATGGTATTATTTAGAAGTATATTTATGTGATAGTTAATTCCAATACTCAGGTAGGTTGTGACATTGACATGATGCTTAATGGGCCTAAAGCAGGGGTGGGCAAACTCGGTCCTGGAGGGCCGGTGTCCTGCACAGTTTAGCTCCAACACTAATCAAACACACCTGAACAAGCTAATCAGTGTCTTCAAGATCACTAGAAATCCATAAGCAGGTGTGTTTGATTAGAGTTGGAGCTAAACTGTGCAGGACACCGGCCCTCCAGGACCGAGTTTGCCCACCCCTGGCCTAAAGTGTGCCAAGAAAATATCCCCCACACCATTACACCATCACCACCAGGCAGGTTGGATCCATGCTTTCATGTTGTTGACATGATTCTGATCCTACCATCCGAATGTCACAGCAGAAATTGAGACTCATCAGACCAGACAACGTTTTTCCAATCTTCTATTGTGCAATTTCTGTTCTTAGCTGACAGGAGTGGCACCCGTTGTGGTCTTCTGCCGCTGTAACCCATCCGCCTCAAGGTTTGACGTGTTGTGCATTCAGAGATGCTCTTCCGCATACCTCAGTTGTAGCAATTGGTTATTTGACTTACTGTTGCCTTTCTATCAGCTCGAAGCAGACCATGTCTACAAGCCTAAATGCATTGAGTTGCTGCCATGTGATTGGCTGATTAGAAATTTGCATTAACGAGCAGATAGACAGGTGTACCTAATTAAGTGGCCGGTGAGTGTAAATTTGATACACTGACAGTGAAAAACTTTCATACATAAAGGATTAATTAAAACATTAAGGGATATAAACAATCTGATATAAATACAATTTAAATATTAAATTAAAACAATAAATATTTAATATATCATTTTATATTGGAGAAGTTAAAAAATGTTCTAGAGAATAATCTATATCAAATCCATCTGAATACGATTAACATATAGATTTCTATTTAATAAAATAAACTGCACTAAAAACCTGCACGAACATCTTCATAACATTCATGAAGGCTGCATGGGAAAAAAAACTCAAGGCTCTTTTGAAATGGAACAATAACCTTGACACAGAAAGATAACGGACGAAGGGAGAATTATGCACCATGTGGTTGTTTGTGATGCCCAGCTGAGAACATTAAAACACTAAAATTCATTATAATACACCAAAACACCTTCAGATATTTCATAAGATGTACTGATACAAACCCAGTCACAAGAAATGTGCTTTGTTCAATCTTTTTTTTTTAATGATGATGATGCTTAAAGAAAATGAACAACATAAAGTTGAAAAAATTAATAATTCATTCAAACAGATTATCTCAATGTTGTCAGCAGCATTAAATTTCCTTAAAAGGTTTAAAGAATAATACAAAATCTCTCTTGCATACGCATTAGCTGTGTACCACAAGAGGACAGACTTAATGAAGAAAGCAATGGGCCCAGATGAACCCTAGATAGGACAACAGAGAGGTTTCTAATTACATTAGCAGTATCTCTCTCTCTCTCTCTCTCTCTCTCTCTCTCTCTCTCTCTCTCTCTCTTTATAGGAGTGTGTGTGGCTATTTGTGTGCTGAAGTGAGAGACCAAAAGAAAGCGAGCAACAGAGATCTAGTTGCATTATAGGTTGACAACAGCCCTTGTCTGTTCACCTGTGGGACACGTCTGACCTTCATAACAGAGACGGCTCACAACATCGATGGAGGCACACAAATCCTCACCATGGACCTGATGGGAGGAAAAACTGCAACATTGAAAAGAGCAGAAATCACCTGGCTGTGCTGGACTCTTCAATGACACAGAGAGAAGCTCCATGCTGGCAGGACACAGAGGGATCTGAAGGAGCCAGAGCAGGTCAGTAAGATGAATAATGTAGAAAAACTGACCTAGGAACACAAACTGCACAGTGCTGATGAATGCTAACGATCGATTTTCTGTGTAGAAAACACCTGCTAGAGATTATAAAACACAACACAGTGCAACGAGCGTTTTAAAAATATACTGCTCACAAGTTTGGTGTATTTTATTTATCATTCTGGAAGAAGGTGGTAAATGACACGAAAATAGTTTCTAGATGTTATTATTACTTTTTGCAGGTACTATTTTAACATTACTTACAAATGAACATTAGTTTTTATTATTGTATTGTATCATCATTATTACTTAATATTGTATTATTAATGTGTATTAATAATAACCAAATATTATAAATAGTTATTGCTGTTATATATATATATATATTTATATATATATATATATATATATATATATATATATATATATATATATATATATATATATATATATATATATATATGTGTGTGTATATATATATATATATATATATATATATATATATATATATATATATATATATATATATATATATATATATATATATATATATATATACTACTACTACTACTACTACTACTACTACTACTTATATATATATATTTTTAGCTGGTGGTATTGGTGGAATTATCCATAATTGCTAAATCAGATAAGATCAAGGCAATAAAACACAATTCGCCCACCCTAAACATACATACATATATACACTGTTCAGAATATTTCTTGTAAGTCAATATAAAATAGCAAAATAAAAAGCATTCCCTAAAAAGTCATCCATCTGTTGTGAGAGATGAAGGCTCTTACAGTACTGAAAGAAGAAAGCAGAGTCTCCAGTTTGAGAAACAGACCCCTGACTGCAGCTCAGCTGGCAGCCTTAATGAAAGCAATACAATAAAATCCAGCTTCATCTGCGTTACAGATGAGAAGACTTTCAGATGCTTGCCTTTTTTAGAGAATATAAAACATTCCTAAAATCCTAAAAATGTGTACTCAATTACAAGTTGCTGAAATTATACTCAATTACAAGTAAAAGTACTGGTGTTAAAAAGTACTTAAGTAAAAGTACAAATTACTCTTCATAAAAACTACTCAGAGTACAAATTACTTTTTTAGCTGGTGGTATTGGTGGAATTATCCATAATTGCTGAATCAGATAAGATCAAGGCAATAAAACACAATTCGCCCACCCTAAACTTACATATATATATATATATATATATATATATATATATATATATATATATATATATATATATATATATATATATATATATATACAGGTTAAATAAATAAAATGTCACAAAAATTAAGTTGTAGGTCTTCTTATTCTTATTGTGTTTTATAAAACACTTTTGTGACTTTATAAACTGTATTAACTTATCCCAGTGTCATGGGATAACAAACAGCAGGGTTTCTGCAGATATCATGATGTCAAATTTAAGACTTTTAAAGACCTTTTTAAAACCATTAAGTATTAAATTTAAGACCTATATCACAATATCAAAAACACGCAAGAGAAAATGCAAAATCACAAAATTTGTGATAAAATAAAATTATTTAATTTAAACAGTACTAAAGACAGGTTAGATGCACCATTGAACTGCAGGAAAAAAAACAAACAAACAAACAAACATCTTAAGGCTGATTTATACTTTCGCCTGCCACCGCATCGCGCACCTCCACTGACTGCGCACGCACCTCAAGAAACGGACGAGGCTTTTATACTTGACACATTCGCCATTGTGATATTCTTTAAAATGACAGGGGGCGGTGAAAAGAAAGCCACCGTAAAGTCAGACAGAAAAACAGAGAAGTAGGAAGTTTCCGGAACTATGTTCTTTTTAAAACTAATTATTTTTTATTATGTTTAATAAAATAGTCACAGCAAGAAGGTCACTGGTCTGAGCCTCGGCTGGGTCAGTTTGCGTTTCTGTGTGGAGTTTGCATGTTCTTCCTGCGTTCACATGGGTTTCCTCCAGGAGCTCCCCACAGTCCAAACACATGCGCTTTAGGTGAATTGGGTAAGCTAAATTGTCCGTAGTTGTGAATGAGAATGTATGGGTGTTTCCAAGTGATAGGTTGCAGCTGGAAGGGCATCCGCTGCGGAAAACATGTGCTGGATAAGTTGGTGGTTCATTCTGCTGTGGTGACCCCTAATTAATAAAGTAACTAAGCTGAAAAGAGAATGAATGAATGAATGAATGAATGAATGAATGAATGAATGAATGAATGAATGAATGAATGAATGATTATAAAGTTTTATAAACATTCAAGATTTTTTTAAATCAAACTTTGATGCATCACTCACTTTTGTTTATATCTCGGACAGTTTTACCTATTAAAGTTAAATATCAATGACAAGAGAAAATGTGTTGCTCTACAATTTATTTTTTATTATGGCAAGAATAAAAGCAAAAAAATATATATTTTTTTTTATTTTGCCCACTCCACAATTCACACATTACTGTCTAGCTAGTTTCTGTCCTCTACTTATAAGCTAAAAAAGGAATAATGGTCCAACAACCCTGTCCATTATCACCAATAAAGCCTAGAAATAGGGCATCAGTAAACTGTAAACTGAAAGGTTCAAATATTCTTTTCTAGTTATCAAAGACATAATTTGTTACTTAATTTTAGTTTGTAGCTGTTACATTGTTTTAACTTCAAAATTATACATCAGTGTAAAACCTATAAATGGTGGAAAAACATATTCTGTAATATTAAAACCACATGGGTCTCCACTTTTGCCATGGCCTCTTTTTTGTTTTAACAAACTTATCCCTCAGGTTTTTCCAAACTTTTTAACAAAACACTTTCCTCCTGTTTATGGCTGTTGCAATTTCTAGCCAAGAATTATTGGTCATCTGGTTATCTCTTTGATGATCACGCATGGTGATATATATATATATATATATATATATATATATATATATATATATATATATATATATATATATATATATATATATATATATATATATATATATATATATATATATATATATATTACAGTTGAAGTCAGAATTGTTGAATTTAAATTTGAATTTATTTTCCCTTGTTAAATATTTCTTGACTTCTATAAATAATAACTTGACTTCTAGTTGATCATTTGGTATCAAAAGTGGCTTAAAAAATTATAGTCATTGTCTGCCTTAAAAGTATATATTTAAAGGTACCACCCCAGTGACAGCTTGCGTACCTTTGTTTCTGAGAGTGTACGGTATAAAAAATATAAAAATACAGTATAAAAAATATTATATAGAACCTTTATTGAGCATGTATTTTCATATCATAATATAGAGTATATATATTATCACCCAGCTCTATTTTACAACTAATATTTATATGATTTAATACATAGTGTTCAGTACACACTGTTCAGAATATTTCTTGTAAGTCAATATAAAATAGCTAAATAAAAAGCATTCCCTAAAAAGTCATCCATCTGTTGTGAGAGATGAAGGCTCTTACAGTACTGAAAGAAGAAAGCAAAGTAGCCACGAAGCAAGAAGTAGATGGCCCAGATGCACAACAACAAGAGGACAAGCACATCAGAGTCTCCAGTTTGAGAAACAGACCCCTGACTGCAGCTCAGCTGGCAGCCTTAATGAAAGCAATACAATAAAATCCAGCTTCATCTGCGTTACAGATGAGAAGACTTTCAGATGCTTGCCTTTTTTAGAGAATATAAAACATCTGACTCTGGCAAACAAAAAGATGAGAAAGAATGAGCAAAAGAACAAAGAACTGGTGGTAAACCAACTGCAAATAGTATTATGGATGGTCAAGCCATTCCAGAAACTGTCTAATCAAAAAAATCTGTGAGAAGTGCTCTCTAAAGCAGAAAATATCAATTGGTTTATATGTGGTTAAACACTTTGCCTTTTAATTATAATCCATTTGATAGAGTGCGCAGGCATAAAAACACCACACATGCATAATAGAAAGACAAATTTTGTTCAGTCTCTTCACTTCACTTACAGAATTATTAGCGAGAATGATGCAGTTCTACTTGTTAGAGTAGTAGAAATTTTATTACTGGCTTATTACACGTCTATTATTAAAATATTAACTCTTTATTACCACTGATAAAGTGATGATGATCTAAAATGATCTTATTTTACATCCCTAATCCTAGCCAATACCAAAACCCAACTTTCACCTTACTAACCAATAATAAGCAGCTAATGAGTTTATTGAGCTAAAAAATATTAGTAAAAACTGTAACCAAAAATGTAACCAAAATAAAATGTAAAAGATACCAGCCAGGGGTGTTTTATTTAAGTAGTAAAGCACTTAAATAACAAGTTTGTTTATCACCAAAATGAAATCAGACCAAACTGCAACTTTTTGTAAAAATGTTGTATTCAGGTGCTAAAACAATGTAATCTGCATGTTGGAAATAAACAAAAAAAACAGTACCAGGTTTTAACAAGTTTACTGAATGTGTTTATTTTCAAAACTCCATCGTCATTCAATACTCCATCGTCATCGACCTCTGTTGGATTTACATGAAAAGAGCAGGTGCGAAGAGAAATTTGAGATCTCAAAAAGCATACACAGCAGCCTCTGGTGGATTCACAAATACAAAAACATAATAATTTTCACAATGAGCCTGGGTTGTTTATTTTTGTACACTTTATTGAATGTGACAAGACAGAAACTGTGGAAATTTTTGTGTAAATTTTTGTACAAAATCTGCAGATTTGTTTTTTACTTTTTTTAAGGTTTACAATGCAGATCTAAATAGAAGTATCTCATATAATATATCTACTAAAAGACAGAAAATATTTACAATATACAAAGAGTATTTTTAAGTAAATCATATAAACACTTGCAGATTAGTTAATAATATTACTGAAATTAATATAAAACCTGAATAAATATAACATTTTACACACATAAGTTAATAAACCGATTTATTGATGAGCTAAAATAATCTGCAGATTTCTGCACATGCAATATCTATGTGGGCCTAAATGTTAGTGTAACAAAATCAAAAATGTATGTATGTGCTACATGCCCTAGCAGGTAAAAAATTATGCAACAATAGATTTAAACAACTTTTCCAAATTTTTGAATAGTATTCTGTCTACAACCTGCACAATGTTTTGCCACAACAACTTAAGAAATTCCTCTAAAACCAACAGTGCCGAACATATAAGTCAATATTAATAAAGTGGGAACTGTGTTACTGTCTCTGGGCTTTTGCTGTTGAAGTATCACTTATTTACTTTTAGGAGTAAAATGTTGCTGGCTGTATCAGGCAAAGCCGTAATGGCAGTTAACTCTTCACCTTGTTTGACTGAAGGAAATCTGCTGTAAATATTTCTGGCAGTTCTCCCAGCATTCTCCCGGAGAGCAGATTTTGGCTGTCCAGGATGATGCAACAGATCTTGAGAGACATGTTTGTAGACCCAGAGCTTCTGGCAGAACTAAATGAAGAGCAAAAGCAGATTCTTTTCTACAAAATACGTCAGGAGCAAGTGCGACGATGGACAGCGTGTGAGGGACCAGAGGGAAGCTGGGAAAATCCTCTGGTCAAGGAGAGAGATGGTGAGTCCAGCAAGGCAATCTTTCCTAGGCCTACTTATATTCTTATATTGTTGATGTAGGTGTCACACACACCTAAAAGCAACCATTTATTTGTTTTACCAAAAAAAAAAAAAAATTAAATTAGTTTTTTGCTTATTATATAGCTTATTATCATAAATTATACTATATAATATTATTTATTTCCACAATTGTCTGTTGGCCAGATGGTGATCAATTTCCTTCAAATTTTCCAAATATGGGTGTTCAGGACCAGTGAGTTTTTATAAGCTTATGAACAGCTGTTCTTCACTGAAATGGAGAAGAGATTTGAACCCACAAACTGCATTTGATCAGTCACAAGTGTTTGAGCCACTTCCAAATGTGTTTTTTAATATCAGATACTGTGCATAATATCTGATATCTGGACATTTGACTTGCATCTATACATAAAGCCTATTCTAGTGGAATTCCAAGTCGCTAGAAAGCAATAAGGGTGATAATCTGTTTACTTATTAGCTATAAAAAGACAACAAATGCATGAAAATCTTTACATGTAACTCTTTATTTTATCCATATAGTCCCAATCATCATGTTGCTTCAACACCAATAAGACTACAATGCTGGGTTGTTAAATTCCAATTTGGGTCAAATATGGACAAACCCAATCTTTTGGTTACTTTTTCTTTACATCATTTTCAAGAGTTCACACTTAGCTGATGATTTATAATAAGCTTGTTTGGCATGCTGTCCCGAGAGAGAGCCCTGAGCAGGGCAAAGGAGATTAAGTTTAGTTATTTCTCAAAATCTCCCCCGCTGAAGTGTCTATGGTGAACCACTTTGAGAAGGAAAAATGGTGCCCTTTTGGCTTAGTTGGTTTACATATGACACACATCTTTGGATGGTGGGAGGGAAACCCGGGAACCTGGGGGAAACCCACGCGGACACAGAGAGAACATCCAAACCCCGCACAGAAACTCCAACCGGCTCGGCGAGGACCAGAGCTGGCAATGTTCCTGCCATGGGGTAACAGTGCCAACCACTGAGCTGCCGTTACACCAACTCTAGGTGAAAGAGGGAGGAGAAGGGGAGGAAGGGCGGTTTCTTCCAGGTGAGGATAGTTGTAGAATGAAGACTCATTCATATGAGGAATCATATGATTGGAGGATTATGATTAGCCAATGCGGGACCGGCTGTGGTCAATCATAAGCATGTGATCCTCTTGGAATTAGTTTATAAATAAACCTCATATAAATTGAAATGTTAACCCAAAATTTAGATTTGTTCATATTTGACCCAAGTTTGAGTTGAAAAAAAACAAGCATCCTACCATCTTCTGAAAACAAATGATGATTAAACAGTTTTCATGTTAAGCATTTTTCATAATTTTTCTCCATCCACTGAAAGTTCACACAACCAAAATGTTGACCAAAGCTACCAAATGTTACAAAAAAATTATATAACATTAATAAAAATAATCTATTTGAATTGGTTTAACCCAAAATTTCTGTGAAGACTCAATCACTTATATAGTATATCATACATAGCCTATACAAATACTTGTGTATGGGTGTTTCCCAGTACTGGGTTGCGGCTGGAACGGAATCTGCTGCATAAAACATATGCTGGAATAATTGGTGATTCATTCTGCTGTATATAGTAAACAGATTTAAGCATTTATTCACAAATAAAAAAGATAACGTTTTGCGTTTACTTAATTTGATATTTATGTAAAGTTTGGTTTTCACATCTGCCTTTATTTCTGCCTCCAGAAAGCAGGAAGAGTGTCCAGTGGCTGCAGGGCAGAGATGGAGAGGTGTGGGTCTGGGTAATGGGGGACGCTCCTGGAGACAAACCATACGAGCTGATTGTCAAAGAGCTGATGGAGGAGAGAGCCAGGCGACAGGCTCAGCTAGAAGCCCAGGAGCTCTGGTGGGGACTGGGACCAATCCTATGATCTTTATTGGCATCTTTTTACTATATTAGAAACTCATTTCATTTCCAGAAAATAATAATAAATAACATAAAACAGGTAATCTTTTGCTTTGAGATTTGCTTTGCTTTGGACTCCATGTGGAAGCATAAGGTTTATTTTATCCGTCATGTTGGATAATACGCCTAAGGAAATAAATGCACAATGTTAAAGTTCCTAAAATCTGTAAACATTCCACATATTTTGGCTTTTTTTTTCTAGGCGTAGAAAAGAGGAAGAAATAAAGCAAAAGTTCAGAGATGCTATCACAAAGGAAAAAGCGCGCCTAGTTGCAGGCAAGTGGAAGGAAGAAGCAGAGGACAGGAAGGCAGCCAAGCAGGAAGAGGAACGAATACGAGAGATGCTAAAGGTGATTGATCAACAAACTTCTAACTGTGCTGCAAAATAAGAATGTTGTAATTGGCCTTAGTCAGACAAAAATTTACTGCCAGCATTTCACATGAATCCAAACCATCTGCTAGAGCGTCAGGGGATTAACTTAGAAGTGGAAGTCACAAAAAACAATCCAATCAATTACTTGTAGGAGACCTGCAATGATGTCCACCTTTGGGGTCTAACGTTCGTTTGGAGGGTGTTGTTTTCCTTCAAACTCTCTGTAAATTATTTAGGTAAGTGTGTGGAGCGGTTGCTGTATGTGAAGGGGGGCTCTCTGTACTCCTATTCTCAGCACCTTCCTTTGAACGACAGAGAACAATGAGGAAAACAACCAGGCAATCAATACTCAATCTGAAACCAACAGGAGGGCAACTTGCTGCATCAACGACAAAAACTGGGGCTGAGTGCTTTTCTAGTTTCCCAAAATCTCTGTGTATGTGCTTTTGTTCATCATGTTAGTTTTAGCTGCTTCCCACTTGGAGGCTAAATGAAACAGAAAATGTATTACACAGAGCTCGGGCTGTATTTGGTTGATGTTGTGAAAAGTGGATTTTATGTTTTGGTGCAAAAGAGTTTGTGACACCAGAGTGCCCCCAAAAAATTGATTAAAATATGTCATGTTACAAGCTATTAGAAATTTACTATTCAGAAATGTTTTTGGGGGGTTCTTTTCAAGCAACATGCATGATATTTTAACACTAATTTAATCTCATAGCTATTTAGTGGCTAGTTCGGATGAACTCTTCTGATATCATTCATACAATATAATATAGTTTGCGGTAACACTTTACAGTAAAGGTACATGAATAATGATGTATTAATATGTAGACTAAACATTATTATGATCGTATGATGAATTAATGCATGTGTGTCACTGATTGGCCAGGCTCTTCCACCAACATCACGCATCGAGCACCTTCACCTGAGTATTAACCACGCACAGCTGCACCCAATCACTCCCATTCACTATATAAGCACACACCTCACTTCACTCATTGTCCGGTCTCGTTCCTACGAAGCGGACTCTGAGTGAACCACTTCCTAGGTTTCACTCCCCTACGCTCTCAGCAAATATACTTACCTTATCTCTGTTTTCATTCCAGTCTGTCCAGTGTTCCAGTTGTCCTGTCAACGTTGTGTGTCTCGTCAGTCTGTCTTCCCCGCAAGTCCTCTGGTGTGTGCATTCGGTCATCCTTCTGTGTCTGTCATCCCATCTGGCAAAGAGAATCATCAGTTCATCCAAACTCCATTTCAACTCTCAATCATTATCCAAATTACTCTGCTGTTGTAATAAACCTCATTTATACTTACTCCCCTTGTTTGTCCGTCTGCTTCCGTAACAGAAGACCGGACCATCAACTACCAACAGCATGAGCACTCACGATCCCCTTCAGGAGTTGGTGGATTTATTGAAGAGAGTGCTACTACCATCTGCTCCACTTCCCGAAGCACCACCAGCACCGAGCACTTCTTCACCGTCCACCCACTCATCCAGTCCCATGGCTCGACCAGCGCCCTACTCTGGCGGGGCGGAGGAGTGCAATGGATTTCTCCTACAATGTTCTCTGGTATTCACTATGCAACCCGAGTTATACCCTACAGATCGGTCCAAAATCGCATTCATCATCTCCCTTCTCTCTGGGTCGGCTCTTCGGTGGGCTGAAACCATCTGGCAACAGTCTGGGCCGGTAACAAATTCCATTCAGTCATTCACCCAATATTTCAAGGAGGTTTTTGGTCGCGCGGATGCCGAAGTAGCAGCTGGAGAACAGTTATACCATCTCAAACAGGGAGCCATGTCCACTCAGGATTATGCTCTCAGGTTCCGAACTCTGGCTGCTGCTAGCGGGTGGAATGAGCGATCTCTCCTCACAACCTACCGGCTCGGACTAGAGCCCAGCCTCCGGTTACAGCTAGCCGCCCTCGACGACACGATGGGATTGGAGAAGTTCATCCAACACTCTCTGCGCTGTTCCGATCGTCTGAGGGTCTACCAGCATGATCCTCCACCGGTATCCCAAGCACTCCTCCGTTCGCCAGAGCCAGCCGTCCCTCCAGAACTAGAACCCATGATCATAGAATCTGGTAGACTCACAATCACCGAGCGACAGAGGAGGCTGACCCGGGGTCTGTGCATGTACTGTGGTGCCAAAGGACATGTCAGGCTGGACTGTCCCATTCGTCCAGCACGCTCTGTGGTGAGTTTGTTCAGTTCTCCCATTGAAAAAATGCATCCTCTCACCACTAATGTCCAGTTAACTACCCCTTCTGTCTCAGTTTCAGTCACAGCCCTCATCGACTCCGGGTCAGCAGGAAATTTCATCTCGCACGCCCTCTGTCGCCGACTACAGCTTAACACCGAAGCCTCGACGCACGTCTACCAGATTCAACCCATAACCAACGATATCCATTCTCAGGCACGTATCCATCGAAAATGTGAACCCGTCAATCTCCAAGTAGGACTGCTCCACAAAGAGGAGATTCAATTTCTGGTTCTGGAGGGTGCATCGATGGATATCATCTTAGGGCGCCCGTGGCTGGTGAAGCACGATCCCATCCTCTCTTGGGGCACAGGAGAGATTAAGAGATGGGGAGAAGAATGCAGATCCAGCTGTTTTCCCGATCTACCCTTACCAATTCAACGACCCCTTACCGTCTACGTCACGTCTGTCGAAAGTCCTGTCGAGAAAATATCCATTCAGATCCCGAAGATCTACTCCTCATACGAGGATGTGTTTTGCCCCAAGAGAGCTTCCCAGCTACCTCCACATCGGCCATGGGACTGCGCCATAGACCTGCTTCCAGATGCTCCTATGCCCAGAGGTAGGATCTACCCGTTGTCCCTTCCGGAGACCAAGGCAATGGAGGAGTACATCCATGAGGCTCTGAGTCAGGGGTATATCCGTCCATCCACGTCACCTGCTGCCTCAAGTTTCTTCTTCGTGGCTAAGAAGGATGGAGGGCTGCGGCCATGTATCGATTACAGAACCCTAAATCAAGGGACAGTCAAGTTCCGGTATCCCCTTCCTCTCGTCCCTGCGGCCCTGGAACAACTCAGATCCGCCAAAATTTTCACCAAGTTGGACCTCCGCAGCGCCTATAACCTGGTGAGAATACGTGAGGGGGACGAGTGGAAAACTGGGTTTGTGACCCCTACTGGACACTACGAGTACCTGGTCATGCCCTATGGTCTGGTTAACGCCCCCTCCGTATTCCAAAACTTCATCCACGAAGTTCTCCGGGAGTTCCTCCATCTCTTCGTCATCGTATACATAGATGATATCCTGATTTACTCCCGGAGTGAGGCCGAACATCGCCACCACGTTGCGGAGGTCCTGAAAACCCTCAGGAAACACCGCCTGTACCTCAAGGCTGAAAAATGCTCCTTCCATTCACCATCTGTTCAGTTCTTGGGGTACATCATCGATCAAAGAGGGGTTCGTATGGACGAGGGGAAGGTCACTTCCGTCATCTCCTGGCCCGAACCAAAGACCATAAAGGAACTCCAACGTTTCCTAGGATTTGCGAATTTCTACCGACGTTTCATCCAGAATTACAGTCTTATCACCGCTCCGCTCACCAACCTGTTGAGAAATAAACCCAAAGCACTACCCTGGCCTCCCGAAGCCGCCGCAGCCTTCCAAAACCTAAAAGAATCCTTCACTCAAGCCCCACTGCTGACTCATCCTGATCCTGACTTGCCGTTTGTGGTCGAAGTGGATGCATCGACCACCGGAGTGGGAGCCATCCTGTCCCAGTACCACGGTACTCCTTCATTACTCCATCCATGTGCCTATTTCTCCCGGAAGCTCAGCCCGGCGGAAAGGAACTATGACATCGGAAATCGAGAGCTTCTGGCCATCAAGCTCGCCCTGGAGGAGTGGCGACACTGGTTGGAGGGGGCCAAACATTCGTTCCAGGTGATCACAGATCATAAAAATCTTCAATACCTAAAAGATGCTAAAAGACTCTGTCCTCGTCAGGCCCGTTGGTCATTGTTCTTCTCCAGGTTTCAATTCTCTATCTCCTATCGACCAGGTTCAAAGAATATCAGAGCAGACGCACTTTCCAGAATTCACGACCAGCATGAAATTATTGAGACACCGGCCAAGATCCTTCCCGATCAGATCACTATCTGTCCCATCCAATGGTCCGCTCCTACAGTAAACGCCACTCCAGAATCCAGAACTCCGCCAGGCTGTCCCCCCAATCGACGCTTCATCCCTGAAAACCAACGGGTAGATCTCATTCATTCCAGCCATACATCTCTGGGCACAGGACATCCTGGGGCCAACAACACCCTCTCGCTGCTATCCCAACACTTTTGGTGGCCGAACATGGCGAGGGATGTGAGAAGGTACGTCCAAGGCTGCAGAGAATGCGCTATGTCGAAGAGTCCTCGCCATCTACCTGCTGGTAAACTCCATCCCTTGCCCATCCCAAACCGCCCTGGTCACACCTAGGAGTTGACTTCATGACAGACCTCCCATTGTCTGAAGGTAACACCTGCATTCTAGTCATCATAGATCGATTCTCTAAATTCTGTCGTTTGATTCCTTTGAAAGGTCTACCCACAGCCCTAGAGACCGCCGAAAACCTGTTCAACCACGTCTTTCGAAATTTTGGGTTACCAGAGGACATAGTCTCGGACCGAGGACCCCAATTTATATCCAGACTATGGAAAGCATTCTTCAAACTCCTAGGTGTGACCGTAAGCCTCTCGTCTGGCTATCACCCCCAAACCAACGGCCAGACAGAGAGGAAAATTCAGGAAGTGGGGCGGTTCCTCCGGACCTTCTGTCACGGTCACCAAAACTCCTGGAGCCAGTTTCTGGGCTGGGCGGAATACGCCCAGAATTCCCTGCGGCAACTTACCACCGGACTCACGCCATTCCAGTGCATCTTAGGGTTCCAACCTCCACTCTTCCCCTGGGATGGCGCACCATCTGATGTCCCCGCAGTGGATTACTGGTTCCGGGAGAGCGAGAGAGTCTGGGACGATGCTCATCACCATCTCCAGAGGGCAGTACGCAGAACAAAGGAGGTATCTGATAAGAGGAGGATTCCAGGCCCCATCTATACTCCAGGACAGAAGGTCTGGCTCTCCACCAGAGATATCCGTTTGCGACTGCCCTCCCGAAAATTAAGTCCCAGATTTGTTGGTCCCTTCACCATCCTGGAACAGGTCAACCCCGTCACATACAAGTTACAGTTACCACCACAGTACAGAATCCACCCCACATTCCACGTGTCCCTCCTAAAACCCTTTCACGATCCTCTGATTCCCTCCACAGAGCCTGGCCATGAAGAGGAACCTCCTCCCCCACTGATGTTAGAAGAAGGGGCCATCTACCAGGTCAAGGACATCCTACGGTCCCGGCGTCGTGGTGGTCAGCTTGAATATCTCGTGGACTGGGAAGGATACGGCCCAGAAGAAAGGTCATGGGTCCCCAGATCCGATATATTAGATCCCGCACTTATGAAAGAGTTCCACTCCAATCACCCAGAATTTCCAGCACCTCGAGGACGAGGTAGACCACCACGACGTCGGGGGTTCAGGCCCTCAGGAGCGGGCCCTGGGGAGGGGGGTAATGTCACGGATTGGCCAGGCTCTTCCACCAACATCACGCATCGAGCACCTTCACCTGAGTATTAACCACGCACAGCTGCACCCAATCACTCCCATTCACTATATAAGCACACACCTCACTTCACTCATTGTCCGGTCTCGTTCCTACGAAGCGGACTCTGAGTGAACCACTTCCTAGGTTTCACTCCCCTACGCTCTCAGCAAATATACTTACCTTATCTCTGTTTTCATTCCAGTCTGTCCAGTGTTCCAGTTGTCCTGTCAACGTTGTGTGTCTCGTCAGTCTGTCTTCCCCGCAAGTCCTCTGGTGTGTGCATTCGGTCATCCTTCTGTGTCTGTCATCCCATCTGGCAAAGAGAATCATCAGTTCATCCAAACTCCATTTCAACTCTCAATCATTATCCAAATTACTCTGCTGTTGTAATAAACCTCATTTATACTTACTCCCCTTGTTTGTCCGTCTGCTTCCGTAACAATGTGCTAATCATGAACTATTTTTAACTACAACATGATTTACAAGAGTTGATGTGTAAATAACAGCTACCTTAATTACTTGTTGTTAATAAATGTATTAATTAACATTTAGGTTTAGGCTAAATGTAACAAATATGAACTCATGAGCTTTTAATGTTTGTTTATGTCATGACTTTACTTGGAGGGGCAAATCATCCTTAACTACTCATGAACTCCTGTGTTTAAACTGTTCATGTTGATGTTGACAGAACACTTTTCTATTGTTATTCAGTGTAAACGCACAAAATTGGATATGCATAAGAACTTCATGTTTAGTTAAGAATGGGTTAATGATGATGTGCCCCTCCATGTAAAGTCATGACATAATTATACATTAACATATCAGGAGTTCATGATGGTTAGATGAAGCATAAACTAATGTGGTAATTAATACATTAATTAACAAACAACCATGTACGAATAAGGTAGCCAATATGTACACATGAACTCTTGTGAATCTTTGTTGTAGTTAAAGTACGTTAATGATTAGCACATGCATTAACTCATCATTAATTCATAATAAAGTAATATTTAGTTTACCTATTAATACATAATTTTTCATGTACTGTTATTGTAAAGTGTTACCCAATAAGCTTATCCCCCAATGACAGTTGGGTTTAGGGGTGAGGTTTGGTGCCACACCTCTTTTTAAAAATTTTACATTTTCATATGACTGAACTGAATTCCTACGAATTAGCCACAAAAACTGACCAAATGTAAAATAGTCATGTTTCCTAGTGAGATCAGGCTGGATATTTTACAACCAGAACTGATCTTCTCTTTCTCCATAAATATTCCTGATATGATATTGTAAAAAAATTAGATCTGCATTACCTGCTTAACTTCATTTGTTGAGAATTGAATTTAAGCTCAAGTTTATTCACCTTATTCTTCGCATACGAGCAGGAATCTTTTTGGCCCAAGACTTCCGGTCTCATTCACTTCCATTGATTTTTCGACTTTAAAAAAAGCTTGTTATGCTGCTTGATGTTGCAAACTAATATTTTCTTATTATATTTGTTCTACTTTGTCTGTATAGTCATGTAAACATTTGTTTGTAGAGCAAGTAGTTTGACCGTTGTCTGCAGTTTATTATTCCTAGTCATTTCTCCCATAGACGAGAAAGCTGAATCAGAAGTTCTAAAACAATCGATAAAACGAGAGCACTTCCTCATTACAGAATGAAGTCAATAAGTTTTCTAAAATACAAAACAAACTGCAAGAAAGCTGAAACAAATGATCAGCTTCAACATCTTGGGTTTATTGCACATTTTACATTTTAAATGTAAACAATTCTGCCATCATTTACTCAACCTCCATTTGTTCCAACCTAATTTGAGTTTCTTTTTTTACTAAAAATGTTAGGGGAAAATAAACAGACTTTGACTTCCAAAATATGATTGGTTTCGAAGGTGGATGACAATGGCTGCTCTTTTACATCCTTTAGAATATCTTACTGTGTTTAACAGAAGAAAGATATTTATAAAAGTTAGTTAAGTGAAAATTTAATCTAAAAAACTTTAATGTTAATGCTCTGTATTTAAAAATGTATTAAAAGTTGAAACTGCTGCGACACGGTGGCTCAGTTTGCATGTTCTCCCTGTGTTCGCATGGGTTTCCTCCGGATGCTCTGGTTTCCCCTACAAAACAAAAACAAGTGGTACAGGTGAATTGAATAAACTAAATTAGCCGTAGTATGTGTGTGTGTGTGTGTGGTGTGTGTGTGTGTGTGTGTGTGTGTGTGTGTGTGTGTGTGTGTGTGTGTGTGTGTGTGTGAGTGTATGGGTGTTTCCCAGTACTGGGTTGCAGCTGGAAGGGCATCAGCTGTGTAAAACATAAGCTGGATAAGTTCATTTCGCTGTGAATGAATAAAGGGACTAAGCTGAAGGAAAATGAATGAATTAATAGTGTGTTAAAGGGGTAGTTCACCCAAAAATAAACAATTCAGCAATCATTTACTCATCCTCCATTTGTTCTAAACCAGTTTGACTTTTTCTTACTAAAGAATGTTAGGGGGGAAAAAACAGACTTTGACTTTGATCATAATATGTTTGATTTCTACTGTGGATGACTACGGCTGCTTTTTACATTCTTCAGACTGTTTTGTTTTGTGTTCAACAAAGGAAGGAAATTGATAAAAGCTCAATTTGAATGAAAATTTTATCAAAAAAACTTTAATCTTAATGCTCTGTATTTAAAAATGTATTAAATGGTGAAACTGGGGTGACACGGTGGCTCAGCGGTTAGCACTGTCGCCTCACAGCAAGAAGGTTGCCAGTTGTAGTTCCGGCTGGGTCAGTTGCTGTTTCTGTGTGGAGTTTGCATGTTCTCCCCGCGTTTGTGTGGGTTTCCCCTCCGGTTTCCCCCACAGTTGTGTATGTGTGACATGTGAGAGTGTATGGGTGTTTCCCAGTTCTGGGTTGCAGCTGGAAGGGCATCTGCTGTGTAGAACATATGCTGAATGAATTAATTCCGCTGTGGCGACTCCTGACGAATAAAGGGACTAAGCCGAAGAAAAATGAATGAATGAATAGTGCATTAAAGGGGTAGTTCACCCAAAAATAAACAATTCTGCAATGATTTACTCATCCTCCATTTGTTCCAAACCAGTTTGAGTTTCTTTTTTTACTAAAAAATGTTAGGGGGGAAAAACAGACTTTGACTTTCATAATATTTTTGGTTTCTTCTGTGGATGACAATGACAAAATGACAAAAAGAATATCTTGTTTTGTGTTTAACAGAAGAAAAATTCATTAAATTAAAATTTAATCTAAATATCTGTTAATACACTGAAAAAATATTCAAAGATGATTCCTTGGATTTACTCAATTTTTTTACATTAAGTGGTTGTAAACACTTTATTTGGGCTGAATTTAAACAAACAAATTAAGTTGAACATTATTAAATTCAATTTGTTTGTTTAAATTCAACACAAATAAATTGTTTGCAACAGTTCTGCATGCACCACCTTTTTCAGTGTATGTTAATGCTCTGCATTTAAAAATGTATTAACTGCTGAAATGCTGAAACTAACATTAACTAAAATAATAACTGCTGTTGAAGCATTTTTATCCATAGTTCATTTTAACTAAAATAATTAACTAATAATAAAACCTTCAAGTAGCATTATTTTTTAAAAAGCTTTCATTGTGTTTACACATCTACATTATGTATATTAATTTAGCCTCTGGCCTAAAAACTAGAAGCATAGTAATTCAACAAGCCAAAAAGCATGTCATCTTAGTAAGAATTGGTTTTGGTCTAAGAAATAGAAGGGGAAAAGTCAATGAGACTTAAAGAAGAGATTAGATCTTTCAGGCATGTCCAGCGCTACAAAATGAGTTATTCGGAAGTTGCACTGATGGCATTATCTTTTCAAAGAGGAAGAAACTGAAAATGGCAGAATGTAGGAGGAGTCAGGGCAGACTATTTTCCAAAATTCACACTGCAGATTCCAAAGCGGTCTAGATGGTTAGCCATGATCTGCGGCCTGGTAATGAGACCTTCTAAAGAACTTGTCAAATATTAAAGAGCTCATTTATCACGGCCCACATATCACCCCTCATACTGGAAAGTGCTGAGTCATTAAAATTTGAAGTGTTGCGCTAACAATACTCTTTTAAAAACATCTTTTGCCGTGACAAGCTAGAAAGAGCTACAAGCAACAACAACAAAAAAAGGTAAAATCTCTCAAAAGCTACCTACAGTTAGTCACTTACACTTCAGTTATACAAAGCGCTTTAATATCTAAAAACGATTTAAGCAAGCTCAAAGAAAAACTCTCTGCCGGTATTAGAGATACACTGAACAATATTTTCTGTAACAACTGTTATGACCACAACTGCACTTGTGTTTTTTGGACTCTAGTGGTCTAGACAAGAAGTGTCTGTTTTCAGATAACGCCTCAATGGTAATTACCTTATGACAATAATTACACAGCTTAAGTATCTCAAACAACCATGCCGCCACATGTTAGTGTCCTCGAGGATTAATTATTCAACCAATGATTTCCATTTCAACACAGCTAATGAGCCACTGGTGCTAATTCATTAGTGCTGGAAGAGTTAGAACAACAGACTGGGGCTAAGTAAAGACTGAGGTGCATATGATTTGACACACACACATACACACACACACACACACATAAAAAAAACTTTTTGTTACTCTCACACAGAAACAAGAGGAAGAGGAGAGGCAGAGGGAAGAGGAGGAGATACGACGTGCAGAGGAAAAAAGAGCGAAGGAACTATATATGTCCCTTGAGCAAGAACAAAAAAAAAGTGAACAACGTGACAAAGAGTGGGAGGAACATTGTGAGTGAAGATGTTTTTGTTCTTCATCTACATGTTCATCTGTCAAATCCCTTCTGCTGTTTATTATTATGTGTGTCTCTTCATTTCAACAAAATTTGAATTTCTTTTCCTTTCCGAGCTTTAGTCTGTTGTGTAAATGTGAAAATGTAATAAATATACACATATTTATTTAATTTAATCCAGATATACTTTAGGTGAGCTTGAAAAATGAACTGGTGTGACATATTTGTTGAGCAAAATCGGGCAAAAAGTTCATTTGCAGTTCCAAACAGACTGCCAACACAAACTTTCTGGAATAACTTGTGCTGGCTGGTAAACAACTTGGGAACTGACATCTCCAATGACACATGGGAAGAAGCCATCCAGTTAATGAATCCTCATCCTGTGCATGACTGAATCAAATGAAGATTTTGTTCATTGTTCTTTATAAAGAGATGTCAAAACCGTGCATGTCCATATATTGTTATAATCATGTTGCTGTTGCAGTGATTCTAAAGCATATTTCAGTCAGGATCACATTTGTCTGATAAAAATAGATATATTAAGCATATAGTTAGTGTTGGCGGTATGGTTTTACTTCTAGGCCAAACTCCTTGCAGGCATGGATGGACGGAGCAGGGAGAGCAGTAGCAAATCAACCATTTATCGAGTAACAGAACCCGAAATCATGCATAAACAATTATGATTAATTATAAGTCAATGTAAATGCCAGACATGAAGCTCAGAAATGAGTTGGGGATGGGGGAGGGAGTGCAGCCAGGCACTGAAGAGTGACCAGATGTTTGATTTAAATAAACTGCTGTTATAGATGTCGAAATCTGATTGGTACTTATCATGGGCGTTGCTAGTTGCTTTCATATTTGTTATTATGATTCAGATCGTGAAATATGCGAATTTGCCTGTAGGTTAAAAATATATATATATATATTTATATGTATATGCCATTTAATTAGAAAAGTGTCAGTTTTATTTATTTAATAGATGGAAATAAAAAATGTACTTCAATATAGAAAGTGTTTTTACTACAGTAAACCGGTGTGTTGAGCCTATTTGGCTCATTCAGAACTCAAATAGCTATGCCTGTCTTTATAATATAGTGTAAAACTGCTAAGTTTAACATATAACCCTACCATTAGACAAACATTTTTAGGTGGATTACTATTAAATTATTACTCATAAATGTAATATTAGAATATATACTGTATTTATATATATTTTTTTTTATCTAATAAGGAGCCACCCTAAAATGGGTGAACTACCTGAACCTGAACCTGAACTAATACTGACTTGATTTTAAAATCAGTATGAAACCGAAATTAAGATTTGCCATAATGTCCACATCCTGATGTACATTCAATTGAAATAGTCTACTGATTGTCCAGTAAATTGAAAATTTTAAGTGGTGCAGATTTAGTCTTTTGGATCATTGGAAGGTGGATGTTGATAATGAATTGGAGAAAGATTGATGAATGGACAAAAGCAGGGCAGAAATGAGACATGTACTGATTTATTTTGCCACTTAAACTGCGTTTTTAACAAACAAAAAAAAATTTAACAATAACTTAAAAACCCCATAATAGCATTTATTGGTGTCAAAAAAGGTTATGTTCTGAAGACTTAAAATAAAAACAGGCTTTTGTATTTACAACTTTAATAGCTAGATAGAGTATTCCTCTTGAGTGCAAATCACCTAAACTTCATGATGGCTTAATGACCTTATAAAAACAGAAGAAATTAAATATTATCTTAGAGTATTCAATACAAAATTGCAGATCTTTTTCCATCATACCCTAATTGCTATAATTAGACTGTTTCTTATTTGTTGTTTCTCTCTGTTGTCATTTGTGTTATGTTTATATTGCTGTTGAGTGGAAAGCATGCAGCATATATTTATATTTCATTCAATTGTCATCTGTACTATCATAAGCATAGTGAGAACGTTTGGTAATACTAAGCTCCTCCAAAAGTATTTGGAACTTTTTCCCCCAAGTTAAAAACAGCAGTCTTATGTTTTGTGAGTATATTGGGGCCATAACATGAGAAGTGCTAATGAAGCAAAGCTTTAGAAGCAAAGGAACCAGCTGTACCTTGTTCAAAAGAACGTCAGATATATAAACTGGATTTTCCAACAAAGAAAGTTTTATTATTCCTAATCCCATTATTTCTCTCATCATTTCCTGCATTCAATTATCTTTCTTCTTCTTCTTTCTTCTTTTAGTGTGCCGCTGCAAAGCAGCTGATGAGGAGATGACAAGAAAAGCTTGCTGGGCAAGAGATGAGTATAAGCGTCAGTCACTACGCGCCATAGAGAAAGGTCATGTAGCTGGTCTGAGTGGCCACTTCCAGAAACAATCCCAACGCAGACACAGTACTTTCATTGAACCATCTGCTAGTCCGGTCTCCAGCAATGAAGGCAGAACCAAACCCAGTCTTCAACGTGCAGAACCCCCATTATACCGACGAAGACAAAGTCGCAGGCACAGTACAACAACAACACAACCACTAATGGACAGGTAACCATTCTATACAGCAATAACAGCATATAACACTAGGAGTTTATTACAGGAGAGGGCTGTTAAATGCTTCATTTGTTTTAAAGTAGGCAATTATTTTTAAAGAAACCCACAACTAAAGTAGATCTTGACCACATTAGAAATATAAAAATCTTTGAATTGAATCTTTTTACCTTAGTTGGTCAAGAGGTTTATTTTACTTAGATTAAGTGAATGAGTTATATATAATATAAATCACGAGAGTAACCTATTTTGTGTGGTCATGGATAAAATGATAAATAAAACAGATATAGCTAAAATGTCAATGTAAACACAGCCATGAATTAATAATAATCTCTGTATAAACAGATGGCATTTAATAAAGTGTGTTGCCATTATTTCACTTCAGAAAAATTGCAGTAAAAGCTGAGTGATACGCTACAATGCTGAAACGTGCATTAAACAAAATACTCAGCGGTCTACATGTGTTTGTTAGCTTAAAATACAAACACCCAGCAAATTTTTAAAAAATGTAATAAATGAACAAAAGGTGCAATTAAACATATATCTTGTGCCTCTGACTGGCTCTTTAGATATGGCTGCGGGAGTCATTGCGTTGTGATAACAGAAAACCAACTTGTGGGGCTAACTTTGACTTTGCTGCTTCTCCCTTTTTCAAAATAAGAGTCTCGCATACATTGTATGTTTAATATAAACTTTGATAAACTTAAAAATATTGGAGGAAAATTATCCTTGTTATAATCTCAAAGTACAGCCCGGGTCATGCATATTAATGATCCCATGTGCATATCAGACTGTTTTTTACTTGCTGATCCCCTGATGATGCAGCTAGAACATGACAAAGTATGTCCAAATCTTCCATGCACCAGTCTATATTGTTTTCTGATTGGCCTGTTTTCCACCGGGGTTTTACACTCACAGAATTTACATGAGAACAAGCAAACAAAAATCTGAAGTTTCCACTGTTGCGCCTAAAGAGAGCGAGCCAGGGCCAGTCGCGCTTCCACTGGCACTTTTAGGGCTTCCTCTGGGCCAGCGGCCGGCCTTTTTTGGCCCACTGAATACCTTGGACCAAAGAGGGCTAGCTGGGGCTTCGGGCCAGAGTCAAAGGAGAGGCGGACTTTGGTCTGATAAAGATGAGTGCACGCGACAAAATGAATAAATAAGGGAAAGAAAAACATATAGCTGGTCAGTTTAAGATAGGCTATTGCATAAAACGCCTTATAGGCTAGGGGTCTTTTTGCTTATGATCACCCACATGTTTTCCTTTTAAATGTAAGGCTGTTGCATAAAATAGTAAAGTTTTAATTTAGAAGTTACATTTCTTTGCTGTGTCCTCATGTTTCAATAACACATAATAACCTTTAATCCATGTTAAAGACACAGCAGCCAGTAAAGTTTGTCGAAAGTTTTTGTCAAGTTTAAAAGGTGTGTTTGTGCATGTTACGTGTGCGTATGCGTATGTGTTTGTGCGTACATTATGTGTTACGTGTGTGTGTGTGTGTGTGTGTGTGTGTGTGTGTGTGTGTGTGTGTGTGTGTGTGTGTGTGTGCGTGTGTGCGTGTGTGTGTGTGAGAGTGAGAGAGAGACCAGGCAAAAGAGCGCTTGACAGCTCTGTTGATGCCGTGAGCAGCTGGGTTTCTTACTTTCTATCTTAATTTTGAAGATAATACAAAATATGACTACAACAAAAACACATAAAACTTTACAATTTACGTGTCCACTTTTGTAGGCTCAACACAATAGTTTCATATCTAGATAAAATTGCCTAAGCTACATTGAAATAATTTAAAGAATTATAAATATAGGAAATAATAAAATCACATCAAATAAATAAATCAATAAAAAACAAACAAAAGCTCTAACAATTTAGACATAAACAATACAAATACATTAAATCGTTTCAAGCCATTTTAAATTTTAAACTTTCATTTTACAAAGGCCTATCTGATAAAAAAGATTTTAGATATTTTAATAAACAACGGAAGAGTTTTGAAATATTATTTATAAAGTATTTGGATATAATTATATTATTCAAATCGTGCAAACAGAGCATTTTTTGGGTGAGTGAAACCATAAACTACCTTCTTTTCTCTCATGTAGTCCTACGCAGTGCCGCTTTACAAATGGATTGGGAAAACTGCAAGTAAAAAATGTGTTTTATGTCCTCAAACATGGTAAAATTAAAAAAATTACATTTTAAATACATGTAGAGCTTCATTAGTGGATAGCTGCTGAGAACAACGAAATATAGGCTATATTTTACTTGCTCTTATGTCCTGAAACACTTATGGTTTCCTTTACTTAAGATAACCGAATAATATGCAACATCCTTTAATTATTCTCTTAAATAAAGGGGAATTTCCTTATAAGTGTAATATAACCTAGGGATAAATTTATGTTTTAGGTCTCTCTGGAGCATTTAGTCTGAATGTTTGACGATGTCTATCAAAACGAGGATGTTATAAAATACATTTTAAATCGAGTTATTACCGGAAAACATCTGTGGTTTTATATTATGGGTGGTGCGCTGGGTCCCTCCGTTAGTGGCGATGCCAACAGTCGGTCGGCAAGTAAACAAATACAATGAATGAAAACACATAGGCCTGTGCGTATAGACATTTAATGTAATGCTGTACAGTAACATGTCATTTGTTTGTTTCGGTTGTTCTCACTTAAATTGCTTTGTGATGATGCGTTGGTGTGCTTTATCTGCCTGCCTGTTTCCCGCTGAACTAGGTGGGTTGTGTGATGTTTGATTCGGGGGACGTTCTGGGAGTGGGGTTTGCGTGACACGCTGCCAGCTACTGGCCCGACAGTGGAAACACAACATGATTTCAGCCACACTGCTCAACCTCTGGGGCGACTGGCCCAACCTGGCCCAATAAAAGCCCTGTCTCGCACTGGCCCGACAGTGAAAATGTGGCTAATGATGCTTGAGGCTCACATTATGGCCATTCCCATGTACTGATGCAACTCTTATTATTAGACTATGCCTATAGGTGTATCCAGATTTCATAAAGGCCTACATTCTATTCATATTATGGTTTTATGGTTACTGTTTCAGTATGGTTCGATATATGATATGTTGCGTAAGAAAACAGGACACTGTCAAATAAAAAATAAAGAAAATAATATCTTCAAGCAAAAGCACAAATGAATACAATATAGCAAAAATACTACAAAGATTTTACAGTCATCGAACAATAGTTTTCACTTTTAAGACAATCCACAGATCCATCACATTGAGAAAGTTCATGAATGTTTACGTTCTAAAGCATAACCGATTGAATACCTGTCTGCCCATGTTGACATAATTATTAGACATAAATTGAGTTTTACCCTTCAGAAACAAGATTTCATTTACACATCATAAAAATTCATAAAGTTCCTCTTCAGATGAGGGCACTTCTCACATTTCCAGTGCATGCTTGTTCAATGTTTAAATAACAAGCTGAAATGAGTTCAGTTTAAACACAAATGGCGCACTGTGTGGGCTTCTGCTCGCGCACTGTCAAAAGCAGGGTATGATGCTGTAAATGACTGGACATACTGCACTCAGACTGAGTTTATAAACATGTTTTGTTGCAACACAGGCTCATTAGGAATATGTGTCAAGAGCTGCATTTTTGGGAATGTGCAAGGGGCTACGTTAAACAGCATTTTGTGTGCAAAATTAACACTGCAGGATGGTGTGATCCAGCTGACAACTTCTGTTCCTTTTCACACTACTGCTGACCACTTACCTCCATATGGACAGCTTTTCTGACATTACCAGTTTTCTTGGTAGCTTGCCTCGTACTATATTGGACTTGGGATGTAGATCAGACTAGGGTTTGAGTCTGGAGAACATTCGGTTCCGGAAACAATGTAAAACAAAACAAAAAAAACCTGTGAAATTGCGGTAAAAGCATGCTACCGTGACATCTTTTCTCTTTTAGTTCGCTTTTGAAACAACTATCAGTTGGGTTTAGAGAAAGGGGATGGTGGGTTGATAGCAAGCTGACATATGCACGGCTTCTCTCACAGACATGCGTGAGAAGCCTGTTGAAATATGCAGACATTTAAACAGCAGCTTTTGGTGGATTTACGAGAAGGACATGCAAATTGCAAGTTTGAGAAAACATGCCCAGTGACATATTTGAGATTGTCAAAAATGTACACAGCGGCCTCTAGTGGATTTGTGATAACAAAAACTGCAAACAGACATAGCCCCAGGCACATATTTTGCAGTTACCAGAAATGTAGCCCTGGGCACATATCTCCAATGAGGGTTTTTGTTTAGTCCACTGCTTCGGGTTTGTGTGCATGGTTGTGTCTTCAGTTCTCACTGTGGTGTTTGTGCATTTGGATGGGTAAAACATGAACATATTCAAACATCCAAATAGTCAGTTCAGAGAGTAATTACAGGAATGGAAAAATGCTAAATGCTATTTTTAAACTCAAATGCAAAACCAAAAGAGCACAATTTACATATAGGTATTAAACCGTGGAGGTCATACCAAGAGGTTCAATATTGTGGCATCACTACAATATAAGTTAACAAAAGGCTTGATACTTTTGACCAGGTTGAGAGGGCTTATTTAAAAATGGTTATGCACTCTATCAAGAAATATGCTGTTCTGTAAGCACTTTTCTTTTTCAATAGCCCAGCATGGTTGCAAACACCACGACCTGGTTCCAGAGAGCTGGTTATACTCTGGTTCAATGAGGAGCAGAAACCAAAAAAAGCAGGATATGAAAGAAATGGCAAGGCTATCGCCCCATGGTTCCACGGTATGTTTTTTGAATGACCTGGTGTCTTTGGTTATCCGATACGATACATTAAAATCCCTTACCACCTCTTAAATTGTGTGCAACGAATAGTTTGCCAAACAATATCAACATTAATTTCAGAATTAATCTGGTGAATACTGTCCTGTAAGAAGGAGGAAAACATGAATAGTTTTAGTACTCTGACATATGCTAGCTCCTCTAAAGCAGATAACACTGCTCTGCCCTTTTACCCTCTTATGCACACTGTCACCCTGATCCACAAGGAGAGGGAAATGGAGTGTGAAGAAAATGCAGCCCTGTTTTGAAACCAGAAACTGGCCAATTGACAGATGGAGAGCAGTGGTGTGTGTGTCTGCATCTACTTGTGCCCGGACAGAGAGTAGAGAGAAATTGAGGGGAGTGCTCAATAATTCAGAGGCTTTGCTAGCCTAATTACTGGCATGAGTCCTGAAGCTTTGTCATGTTAGAATGGGTTACAGTGTGTGACTCCTGGTTAAATGACAGGAGAGCAGATTATTAGGCTTGCGAGTGTCGGAAATTCCAGTGGAATGTTGGCCATGTGATTCTGAATAGATAAGAGCCCACACTCATTCATAGCCTTACTGACACACATACACAAGCCCGGTGTAGGTTTACACCAACACTGCTGGTACAGATACATGGAAAAAAACATACTATACCACTTTCGACCTGGCACCTGATGACTCTATTACTGAGATAACAAGATTAAAATGGAAACAATGCTGAAACTACTCTTTAAAAGTCCTTACACTGTATAAAAATAATAATAAAAAGGTAAATTATATTGATTGTGTTTAAAGCATGTAAATTGTATAAGATAATTAGTTTAAAATCGAAATACTTGGCAAATGCGTTCATAACCATGAGATTTTGTTACTAAACTTTAATACATAAACTCATAACATCTTTTTCATTAAATTTATGGCCCTCAACCATAATAAGCCTTTAAAACCTTTAAAAAGTTTAACATATTTTATTTGACACTGTTTCTTCTCAGTATTTAAAGTGAAATTAAAAATCAGTCGAAATGTTTAAAAATCCAATTTCACTTTTACTTTCACTATTCAGGAGCCATGTGCCACCCGCCGTCAGGTAAAAGCTGAAAATTAAACAGAAATTGGGGGAAAAAAATAAACGGGGGCTAATAAATCTGACTTCAACTGTATTTTAAAGGCATTTACATATTCATAAAAAGTATAAAGTTATAAATTTTCATAACATGTACAGCGGGGGAAATAAGTATTGAACACGTCACCATTTTTCTCAGAAAACGTATTTCTAGAGGTGCTGTTGACTTCAAGTGTTCCACGGATGTTGGTAACAAACCAAAGAAATCCAAATATGCAAAGAAAACAAAACTAATTCGTTTACAATTGATTTTATGTGTGACAAAATTAAATTACACAGGGAAAAAGTATTAAACACATGAAGAATGGGAGGTGTAGGAAGGCAGTGAAAGCCCAGACAGCAGCTGAAGGGGAGACCACTCAGTAGTTATTTAGCAACCTTCTGCCCTTCATCAGTTTAAACGGATATTTGCTGTTTCAGTCCAACATCTACATTATCAGGATGATGAAGATGAAACCAGAGTGGACATTTCAACAAGACAATGATCTAAAACAATTCAATTCAATTCAATTCACCTTTATTTGTATAGCGCTTATACAATGTAGATTGTGTCAAAGCAGCTTCACATAAAAGGTAACAGTAAATAGGAACAGTGTAGTTCAGTTTGTAGTGTTTAAGTTCAGTTCAGTTGAGCTCAGTTCAGTGTGGTTTAATAATCACTACTGAGAGTCCAAATACTGAAGAGCAAATCCAACGATGCGCAGCTCTACAGATCCCGAACCATGCAAGCCAGTGGCGACAGCGGAGAGGGAAAAAAAACTTCACTAAAGGCGGAAGTGAAGAAAAAAAACTTGAGAGAAACCAGGCTCAGTTGGGCACGACCATTTTAATTTCTCCGCTGGCCAAACGTCTTGTGCAGAGCTGCAGTCTCAGTGGCGGAGGCTGGAAGCTGGCCTCAGCGAAGACTCGTCTGTCTCTGGAGCGTCACAGGAATCAGTCTTATGTTCTCCACTTTTCCATGACCATCACAGTAGCTGCTCAGGATTCGGCCAGGTCCAGGATATAAAAAACCTTGGGATCATCTCATCGTTGGTCTTGGATCGAATCAGTGACTCTGCATAGTCTGAGAGCCTCGGGAAGAGTATCCCCAGGTGGAAATGGAGAATAAAGAAAATAATTAGCGTAGCTGATGTTCACAGTGTATATCAACAAAATGCATAACCTGTGTGGAAGCCCCCTAAGTGGTGCACTAAGTGTATGCTTTACTGAACAGATAGGTCTTTAATCTAGTTTTGAATTGGGAGAGTATGTCTGAGTCTAGGACGTTATCAGGAAGGCTATTCCAGAGTTTAGGAGCTATAAATGAGAAGGCTCGACCTCCTTTACTCGACTTTGCTATTCTAGGTACTACCAGAAGCCCTGTGTTTTGAGACCTTAAAGAGCTAGTTGGATTGTAGCGAGACAGAAGATTGGTTAGATAAACAGGAGCTAGATTATTTAAAGCTTTATATGTAAGAAGCAATATTTTTAATTCAATACGAAACTTAACAGGCAGCCAGTGTAAGGAGGATAAAATTGGGGTGATGTGATCAAATTTTCTAGACCTGGTAAGAACTCTGGCAGCTGCATTTTGTACTAATTGAAGTTTGTTAATAAAGGATGCTGGGCAGCCAGCAAACAGTTCATTACAGTAGTCCAGCCTAGAAGTCATAAAAGCATGGACTAGCTTTTCTGCATCTGAGATGGATAGCATTCTTCGTAACTTAGCGATATTTCTCAGATGAAAGAAAGCAGTTTTTGTGACATGGGATATATGATTTTTAAAAGTTAAATTGCTGTCTAATATGACACCCAGATCTTTTATAGTAGAGCTAACGCTAACTTTGTATCCCTCTAATTGTAGGTCGAGTTGTGAGATCTGCTGTGTACAGGATTTTGGCCCAATAAGTAATAATTCTGTTTTGTCTGAGTTTAAGAGAAGATAATTGTTGGTCATCCAGTCTTTAACATCTTTAATACACTCAGTTAGCTTGGACAGATTAGACATCTCGTCAGGTTTAGTTGAAATATATAATTCAGTATCATCTGCATGGCAGTGAAAGCTGATCCCATGTCTTCTAATAATGTCTCCCAGGGGTAGCATGTATATTGTGAACAGCAAAGGGCCTAAAACTGATCCTTGAGGCACCCCGTATTTTACTGGGCTGATTTGTGAAGGCTGTCCATTAATATTCACAAACTGGTAACGGTCAGATAAGTATGACTTAAACCATTGTAGGGCCTGTCCCTGGACACCTGTAGACTTTAAGCGATTAATAAGGATACCATGGTCAATGGTGTCAAAACACAGTCAAGGAAACTCTCAAATGCTTTTAGAGAAAGAAAATCAAGCTGTAGAATGGCCCGGCCAATCACCTGACTTGAATCCAATAGAAAATACAAAATAAAGGAACCCCCAGAACCATCAAGATTTTTAGACTGAAAAACTCACACCTGAGCAATTCATGTGACTTCATTCTGCATGAGGGTTGTCGTTAAGCTGCCATCACCAAAAAATCCTTTTATATAAAGTATTAAATACTTTACTGTAGTACAGTACTTCCTCCTTGTGTCATTCCGTTGTTATTACGCAGAACTCATTTTTCAGATTTTTTTGTTTTGTTTTGTTTTGTATTTGTATTATTTGACTTTTTACCGAAATCTGGTTAAATTCCATGTCAGCATCTCCTTTAGAAATATTATTCCCAGGAGAAACATGATGTGTTGAATACTGATTTCCCCCACTGCAATTAAGGGCCTAAATGTTTTAAAATAATCTCTTAAAAATGTATCTCTTAATTATAATATTTCTGCAAAGTATACTAAAGTGTACAAGGGCAAACAGTCCAGGATCTTTGAGGTGCCTCATTCAATATCAACAAATGAAACTGTGTAAATCTTTCTGGGAGTTTGAATTAGTGTACACATAATTACCAGCAAAATAAATGGAAACTCTTGACTCCACTGACAGTTTACTGATGTCTCTCCTAAAGGCATCATCTCTCGAGAGGACTCAGAGACCCTGCTTATGAATGCAGCCGTGGGCTCTTTCTTGGTACGGGTCAGTGAAAGGATATGGGGCTACACACTGTCTTATCGCACTGCCAGCGGATTCAAGCATTTCCTTATCGATGCTTCTGGAGACTATTACAGCTTCCTAGGTGTGGACCAAAACCGTCATGCCACCCTTGCTGACCTCATTGACTTCCACAAGGTGAGAGAGCGAAAAAGACTTAAAGGGACAGCTCTTTTAGCTTCAGATACAAGTTTTCCAAATTCTCCAAATAATGTTTTCAATGAGGAGAAACCCTGATGCCCAGATTCATGACTGTGTATGCAGGATTAAAGTTAGGTCAGTCTTAAAGCCTCTAGATCTCTAAAATTACGATCTTTGAGAAATGGATTAGGAGTCACGGATGATTCCCGAGTCAAGCACTGTAATGTAATCTGCACTAAAGCATCTTTCAACTGAGAGCTTGCCTTGGCATCTCCACAAACCGCGTATCCCTTCAGCATTCCCTGTGTAACCATGGATACGTATTTCACTGTCTGGAACGCTGTCAAAGTTGGAGTCACAAGCTGTGAAATCTCTGACATTAGTTACATGCAAATGCAGGCGACGTTGTACAACTGTCAACAAGCATTCCCGCTTCACGCCTCTGCAATATGGTAAAAATAAATTTAAAAAACGCTGTAGAGGACCTGTCTACATATATATGAAAATTACAACGAGTTTAGCTCAGATGGAAAAACATGCTGAATTCAATGACAATCAACGGCAGCATAAAAAAGCAACTCGGATTTATCTTGAAACAGCAGCAGTGCTGGAAACTAGGCTGCCCTTACTATTCCAGGCCACACTTGACACATTATTTGAATATGTAAAAAAGACTGAATGACACACACACACACACACACACGCACACACATATATATATATATATATATATATATATATATATATATATATATATATATATATATATATATATATATATATATATATGATGTGTTACTTTTGAAAATCACGATCGCAATATATATATATATATATATATATATATATATATATATATATATATATATATATATATATATATATATATATATATATATATATATATATATATATATATCCATGCCTACTATCAGATGACCAGAAAGTGTGTCATTTTTATAAATTGTTAAAATATTGATGTCTGTGATGCAGCAGGTCCAGAGACTGTTGTGTACACCATTATTTTATATAAAATTCACTTTAATGTGTGATATGACTGAAAAATGGTCATAAACAAATATTTTCTCAATTCAAATGAGTAGCAGCTTGGATCCGGAAACTATTTCATAACAAGCGGATATTCTGATTAAGAATCTAGCCTGTATACAGGGATTTTTTATTAACTTAATCCGACTAAAGTCATAATCGAACTAAACAGAAATCGGATTAAGACATGGAGTATGCTGATTTTAGATTTGCGACAGGATAGTCTATACACATGCGGCTGTTTGACACTATTCTCTGCACCTACTGAGTCGGTAAAGGACCACAGACACCTGCATGATGAAATGTGAAGAGTTTTTTCCCATACGGCATGCTGTATCAATTTCCATAAAACCACTCGTCCAGCGGGTTATGCTCACATCCAATACCTTATTTGTCATGGGGCGCATGCATGAATTGTTCCTGAATGAAAGTGAAACTGCCAAACTGCAGTTAAAGTCGACAAATTAAAAATGAAACACTCAAAATTTTATGAAACTCCAGGGGAAACATGGATAAACATGGATAAAAAGCAACTCGTGTGAACACATTAATCATATTTTTGTTTTATTCAGATTAAGACAAATAATTCGATCACTGATGTCCATTTAAACGGTCAACGACATTCAACTCAAGGCAACTTCCTACACCTAATTCTAGCATGCCAAATGGAAGCAAACCTTCCCAAATAAAGGCAATGTTATTTTTTCACAAAATTATATCTATATTATATCCATCATGAAGGTCTCTAAAAGCATCCAAACAAAACAAAACTTTCAAGAGGTCTATAGTTTTTATTTGTATGAATTGCCAAATGTCCAAGCTGCAACTGTAGTTGATGGTGAGCAAATATCTGGTAATTATAAATGTGTGGGGAATTAGTGAATACTGTGTTAATAAGTAAATAAATCAAGGTTATTGGTCTTATTTAATGTTTTTTTTCTACTTTCATAATGTACCACCTAAAAAAAACATAACTCTTTAAATATTATCTTTACTTTAAAGTAAAACATTTAATGCACTATAGGTAAATTTGGTAAGCTAAATTGTCCGTAGTTTATGTGTGTGAATGGGAGTGTATAGGTGTTTTCCAGTGATGGATTGCAGCCAGAAGGGCATCCTCTGCGTAAGACATATGCTGGATAAGTTGGTGGTTCATTCCGCTGTGGTGACCCCTGATAAATAAGGGACTAAGCCGAAAAGAAAATGAATGAATGAATAATTAAGTAAACCTTACTAGCGTCATTCCTCAGAGTACAGTTTCAGGTGAGTTTATCTTAATTGACCTAAGTAAATGTGAATATGAGCAAGAAATACTTTTACTACATTAGTAAATAATACTTGAGATAAAGTCAAGATGATATAATTGACCTACGTAAATGTGACTCAATATAAGGATTACTTTTTCCACACTGGTAAATAGAACATAATGCAATAAAGTTAGAATTACTTAATTGAATTAATGCAATGATTTTGCATAATTCAATTAAGTAAACCTAACAAATTACTTTTTCAACTCTAAGTGCTTAATTAAAGACCACAATTAAGTTATAGTTTGTACTCATTGATACTGTCAAGTCAAGTCAAGTCAAAGTTTATTTATAAAGCGCTTTTTAAAAACATCAAGTGCTTACCAAAGTGCTGTACACACATACACCATTTAAAACAAAGGACAAATTCAACAGACACATGACTCTCATATGGTATTAAAAGCCAAAGAGTAAAAATAGGTTTTAAGACTTAATTTAAAAACAGAAAGGGTTGCAGCCTGCCTAACGTAGGGAGGCAAATTATTCCAAAGTTTGGGGGCCACCACTGCAAAGGCACGGTCCCCCCTTGCGCGTGGAACAGCCAAAAGTAGCTGATCAGTACATCTAAGTGCCCTTGATGGAGTGTACAATTGGATTAATGAGGACAAGTATCTTGGTGCTAGTCCATTTAGGCATTTAAACACCAAAACTAAAAAAAAAATCTTAAAATGTATCCTAAACTGTACAGGAAGCCAATGAAGAGAAACCAGTACAGGTGTAATGTGGTCCCGTTTGCGTGTCCCCGTCAGCAAACGTGCAGCAGCATTTTGCACCCTCTGCAGACGAGTAATGGAGGTATGGTTAATACCCACATAGAGGGCATTACAATAATCTAGTCGAGTCGAGATAAGAGTCTGTCAGTGAACTTATGAGAATACTAGTAGTTTGCATGTATTAGTTTGTTAATGGCGAAAGTAAAGTCATGACATGCATCCCATACAATTTAGGCTTGGCATTTAATCCATCCAAGTGCTTGCTTAAGACTCAAACCTGCAATCTTTGGATCGCAAGACTGTCTAGCAAGCATCTAGGCCACGACTGCCAAATTCTTATGCACTCTTAGCTACCTGGAAGATTTCTGCTTTTATACTTCAAGCGTGTGTATCTTTTTTCACTGTTGATAGTTTGAAGACAATTTGTAGTAGCCAATTTGGAAAAAAAGGTTAATATTGAGCATATTTTTACACAGAAAGCCTTGTCCCTGAAATCATGATTGTATGTAAAAATGTGTGGGAGGATTTGTGTGCTAATAGCACAAGTTCATTTTCGTAAATGGTAGTTTATGATATGGTAGGTTTCAGATACAAAATAAAGGATTAAAAGTAACATTAAAATATGGTGTATTTGCTGAAGATAGCATGATTATGAACCAGGGGCCCTCACAACATTGCTTGAAAAAGCATAAAATGGATCCAAAATGTCATTGTCATGTCATCTTTTGTTATTGTAGTGAAATCCCATTCATATAAAACCATATGAGAGTGGGAGTAACATCTAAAACCTGTCATTATTTAACACCATTGTACAACAGTGCTGTATGTATTTTAAAAATAGGTGTTGTATTGCACTTTTAAAATATCTGCTATATAGCACTGAAAGTGGTTCCTCGTGATTACAAGCCAATACACCACTTCTAGTGCTACTTATCACCATATTTCCTTAGAGTAAGCATGCTCTCTTGAAGATTTAAGCCAGTTGTGTATCAGAAAACAGCCGTTGAATCTTGTAGCTCTGCTATTAAAGTGAACAGAATAATGTGGATTCTGATTCTGTCGATTCTCAGGAGGAAATCATCACGGCTACAGGGAAAGAGCTTCTGCTTGAGGCCTGCACAAGGACCGGACTCTCAAAAGACTTCGGTGGGCTTCTCCCATGACTCCTTATATGCAGGACTTCAAAGGCGAGCATCTGCTAATGTAACAGGGTGATCGCTCCATTTTAAAGAACGCAGTCCAAAATAAAGAAGACTTCATGTTCTGCCTCTGATTCAAAGTGCCTTATGATTAGGCCCCATTGGAATTATTATTTTTGTATTATTTATTTATTTATTTATTGCATTTTCTTTGCTGCTTTTTAGCTAAAAGATGGAGAAATCTTTTTTTTTTGAAGGATAATATGTGGTAAATGAAGCTGAGAGTACTAATGGTTGTTGGTAGCTGACAGCTTTATTAATTTATACTGGTTTTTATTTTGAGTGGTGGGTGTCTTGGAAAAACTTAACAAACTACACTAAAATGTAGTTTAGGTTTAGTGTTGGAAATTCCTTAGAAATTGAACAGATAAGGTTTTTTAGGTTGATTTATTTATGTTAGAATGCATGTTTATTAATTTGTTTGTTTATTTATTTATTACTTGACAAAAAAAAAACCATTTTAATTTGATTTACAGGGAAAACCCAGTAAAATGTTATTCATTGTAACAATAGTTTATATTTGGATCTAAACCATTTGATAACATATTGATCATTTTAAAATCTTTATGCTTTGTCTCTGACCTGAAAACAAGTTTGACTCATTTGTCAGCAAGGGGGTTATAATAATATTGGATAGGATGATCACACACTTTTACAGAGACCACTTGAAAACTGTTTCTCTAAATGTACTGCATTTATTAGGAATGGGTTAACATTGGTTTTAGGCCTGATAAAATTTTTAGATCTAGTCATTTAGAGCTTTTTTTTTCTTATTAGAAAGATATTTCATCAGAATAACAAATGTTTTCATTTACTGTAAATGAAATCAGGGTTATTCCACCAAATATTGATTTCTCAGTTATTTGTTATTTTTTTGGAATTGTGATGTCAGAAAAATAAAGAATATAAACATGTTAGAAAACAAGACAAGTTATATTTTTTCCTCCATAGCCCTGTATATTTTAAGTTCTGTGTAGATGATAAATATGTTGTTTCATGTTTACATCTGTTATGTTGAAATAATGGAACATTATTTTATGCATACTGCAAAACATACAACATACCCGTATTCAAACATTAAAATAGACACTTTTGTCGAATTGAATGGAGTTTCAGCAAAATCACTTTTGTAAATTAAAGGTGATGTGGGCACAAAAATAAAAGTACATAGTTTTAGAAATAGTTCTAAATTTCATATAATTTAAAATAAATTGTATTGAAATGTAACAAAATGGGAACAATTTAGTTGGAATCACATTCAGAAGAATTGTTTACCAATTATTGAACAGTTAAAACATTAAGGGCTAATCAGAAGTATTCTACTGATTTTAAAAGTCTGAGCATTTAAAGTGGCATATCACAAAACTGCCATGCACACGTATTACAACGTAAACACTAAAGATAATTCACTCAAAAATAACATTTTACTCTATTTACTCTCTCTCAAGTGGTTCCAAACCTTTATGAGTTTCTTTATTTTGTTGAACACAAAAGAAGATATTTTGAAGAAAGCTGAAAACCTGTAACTATTGAATATCAATATCTTCTTTTTGTTCAACAAAATAAAAAAAAAAGTAACACATGAGTAAATGATGACAGAATTTTCATTTCTGAAGAGACTTCTTCAGAAATTCTTCAAAAATTATCTTTTTAAAGAGACAACCCTTTACCCAGAAATTAACCCTTTACTCACATTCAAGTGAAAACTTTGTTCAACACAAAACAAGATGTTCTGAAGAATGTTGGACTGAGGGTTTGTTTTCTTGAGAATATCTTCCTTTGTCTTTAACAGATGTAAGAAACCCAAAGAAACTATCTTTTTATTCATTTGTTTGGACACGTATATAGTAATATTGTTTTGTGGTGTGAACACGCATTGAATTTAAAATGACTTTAATTCGAAAATTTGGTAACACTTCATAATAACTACACATGAATCATTTACTAAGCATTAGCATCTAGCGAATTCATTATTTGTTAAGCATTAACTCTACATTAATAGACATTAGTAAGCAGTTTATAACTGCAGCTACAAATGCTGTATTCTTGGCTTACAACCACATTTATAATGTGCTTAATAATTGTACTTCCTTACTTTGTTAATGATTATTTTTTCATCACTTAATAAAGTATTGCAGTATTTACAAACCATTTGTATTTAAGAGTAGTTGGTGGTTTTTAAGATAATTCAGAATGCACAAGTAATGATTAATAAACTACTGAAATCAATGTTTATATATCTAATTATTCAAGCATGTAGTAATGGTAACTATGTAGGTTAATAAATGCTTAATTAACTCAACTTCAGGTAGTTTTGTGACCTAATCTAAAGTGAAGACTATTTATGCTTTCTAAATCCCTTATAACAATTAAAGGCTCAGTATTAAATGAACAATACATCTTTGCAATCTTATCTAAAAAAGTAAAATTGCTGTAAAGTTTAAACATTTCTGAATGACGAGTCTTAAAATACGACATACAATTGGATAAAACAACAACAATATAATCATTTAGCAATATAATAAGATGCAATGTTTAAACTGTACAGTAATTTTGTATTAGATAAGGTTGCAAAGATTTATTTTTCATTTGAAGTACAGTTTCATTTGTGTATCTTAAATAATGCAATAATTAATTGAAAACTGAACTGAAAACTGAACTGACACGGATTCAATTTACTATGATCTTTCATTTTAAGCTGCTTTGACACAATCTACATTGTAAAAGCGCTATACAAATAAAGGTGAATTGAATTGATTTTAGTAATGAAAAATTAATCATTAACAAAGTATGAAAGTACAAGTTAAGAACATTATAAATGTGGTTGTAAGTCAACAATACAGCATTTGTAGCTGCAGTTAAAAAACTGCTTACTAGCGTTTTTTAATGAAGAGTTAATGCTACATTAGATAATGAACAGATAATGAATTAACTATTTGCTAATGCTTAATAAGTGGTTCATAGTGTGTGGTTATTATAAAGTGTTACCGAAAATTCATTTTCAGTGTAACTCAAAATAAAATCACATATTTCACACAGACCAGTTGAAATGCATTAGCATTACACTTTTTAAATCATTATTATTATTATTATTATAGGTGCAGTATGTTGAATTTACTAGTGGTTGATCTAGGTATTGCAGTTCAAATTCAAAACTTTCAACCATTTAATAAATAAACCGCCCTGCCAATGACGACTCTATGCATATGCAGGTTGCCAGATTGACTATACCAAGAATAGAGAGCATGCCTGATGATCAAGCCTTGCATGTAAGTGTAAGCTGCTCAGCTAATGTTTATGAATATTTATATTATTTGATAATTTGCTAAAAATTTCATTTCAAAAAACACCTCGAGGTTTTTTTTAACTCCGAGCCTGCATCTTATTTCGGAGGCTGCCAGTGTCCTCCATTTTCAACCACGACTACATAAGCTTGAGGCAGCCTTCCTAATTTAATATTCACTGAAAAATATGATAATGGGTTTAACACAGCAGCTTGACAAATTCAAAAGATTTAAAGGGATAATTTTAAGTTTCTCGTCATTTACTTAATATTCCCTTTTCTCAAGCTAAACAAAAGAAGACATTTTGAAGAAAATTGGATACCTGTAACCATTGATATTCATAGTAGGAAAAACACATTGCTCACTGTGTTTGAGGTTGTGGAGACGAAATGTAAATGCTCATATGTTGAATCAGTGAAATCTGGAATACGTGAGTGCGCGCATCGCTCTTGACATGCATGCACAAGACACGTCTTCATTGGAACAACGAGCAATTTAAAAGTGAAAGTGAATTTGAAACGCTAATGCTCATTAAATTATGTTGCAGCTGAAAACGTGATTTTAAAAAAAGTCAAAAATCGAAAAAACATTGTTTTCTAAAATCTGTATTTGTAACATAAGTAATGCAATTGCACTGATAAGTCAAAGTCAAGTCAAAGTCAGCTTTATTGTCAATTCAACCACATGTAAAGGACATATAGAGAATCGAAATTACGTTACCCTAGGTGCCTAACATATAATATTAATACAAAAAGTAGAGTTTTTAAGAAAGAATTTACAATAAATACAATTATACATAAAATGTAATCTAAAAATATACATAAAATGTAGTCTAAAAATATATGTATAGAATAAAAATAAAAAATTTGTAAACAATCCCATACAATGACATTAAGGGCATATGGCAATGAGTGCAAAGACTGAGTTTACAGACTTAAGTAACTGTAATTACACAAATTTAAAATGTAATTCGTTACATTACTGTGTTCCAGAAAAATGTAATTGGAATACAGCAACACGTTACTGTGGAACGTGTAACACCAGCCTGATCTCACGAGAAAACGTAAGTATTTTAAGTTTTGTCAGTTTAGTGGCTAATTTGTACGAGTTCAGTCGTACAAATTTGTACGATTTTAAAAAGGAGGCGTGGCACCTAACCCCACCCCTAAACCCAACCGTCATTGGGGGATGAGCAAATCGTACGAAAATGTACGAATTAGATCGTACGAATTCATACGAATTAGCCACTATATTCAAAAAGTTACAAATTGCCGTGAGATTGTGTTGGTAACACCCAACTCTGGTGACGTCACTTGCTCTATTGAGTATTGCAGCTGTCTGAGTGTGCATGTGCAAATCTGCAGCTCGATGCTATTGTAGAAACGTGTACTATATTCACTTAACATGTTTCTTAAATATCTGCAAGCATATTATTATGTTTTCAAACAGTTAAAAAATCTTAAAAGCAGCACATTTAATGTCAAATGCAATAATGTAGTGAATGCTAACTGATATGTTCTTCGGAAAAGGAAATAGTCTTGTAATAAAGCACCAGTGTGAAACAATGTATCCAAAGAAAGCACATTTCTATGACTGGGGAAGGTCTGATTCAACAACAACAGGAAAAGACAGTTTCCTCGGTCCATCCTTCTGTTTTACTATAGCTTTTTCCATGAGGGGAAGCTCAGGTCTTTGTGTAACCTCCACTAAGAGAAATCAGATCTTCTACACCTCTGACCCGGCAAAATATGTGCACATCAACACTATAGAGGGGACAATGGTGCTTTTTCCACTTGTTTCCACTCTATCTGCCCTGCCAGAACAGGCCACAGTGGTGCTTTTTATCAGGACTGATTGTCAAAGCTGTTCGATCTAATGCAGAGGTGACCGTGAAAACTGCAAAGCTCCAAGATCCTAGTTGTGCTTTATCACCATTGAGAAAGACAGTCCAGGTTTCTCCAGGATGACTGCTTGTAATTGGTGTGCTGTAAGTCACTTTGAACAGAAAAAGACAGCAACTAAACACTAGAAGATTTATTTATTTTAGTAGTTTTAGGAGCTGGAAAACTCAGCGAAAAAGTATGGTTCTGGTAACTGGATCACACTGCAGGTTTTCTTAAGTGGACCATTCTGACCTGGATGTCAAGCTCAGGTGTCATAACCCACAACTAAGTTTTAATTTTAAAGACTTGTTTTTGTTATAATGTTAAGGTTGTTCATTTTTTCCTGCTTCCCAGCTGAAGTCAAAACAGGATCAAAGCTGCAGATGATGTTTCTAATGAAGCACAAGAGATTCTGCTTTTAATTGGTCCAGTCATTATCCAACTCAAAATGCTTTTTACTCTTTAATAAATCCCCCCCCCCCCCCCAAGCTAGCAATATGGAAGCTTAGAATTCAATAAATTTAGTTCAATTTAAATGTAATTGGTTTGTTTAATTTGTAATGTGTTAGTTTGAAGCAATTCTGCAGTTTAAGCTTTTTTCTCAGAATGGCTAACCATTTTAAGATTTACTATGCTTTAATGCTGCCTTTTTTTCAGAATTAAAGTTATTAAAATAATCACAAAATTGCTACACATTTGCTAAAACAATTCTGAGAAATTATGAATTATGAAAAGCAATTATTTTATAGTTCAGACTTTGTAATCATAATGTGTGTTTTTTATAATCTGTTCCTGTAGCAGTTTCCATAGTAGCAAGATATTTAACAAACAAAAATGTAGTGGTTATAAATGGTTATGAATGTGGGCATTTTTAATACAAAGGAAATGTTGTTTCTGAAGTTTTTATATTTCGATAAAATGCTTATTTTCCCTCCAGGTGAACATTTTAATTCAGCAAGGATACATTAAACATACCATAAATGACAGTTAAAAAAATACTTTGCAGATTAGTTCCATTTATTTGTGGTCCTCTTGAATTTTATAATCATTAAAGAATTCCAAATTATTGCTCCTGTTTCCGGTTTTCAAAACTAAAAGATATTACAAACTGCTTCTTGTGGACTAAATCAGCTTATGATCAACCATGTTAAAACTAAAAACAGTCGTTTTAATATTATCTGTAATTTGATTAAATAAAAGCAATCTTGAATGTAAAAAAACGTTGCTTTTTAATGAGAAGTTCTCCCAATATTGTTATGTTAAATAAGATGCTTTAAAAGAAAGTGTGAAATATTTTTATTACATTTATTTAAATATGAATAGGATCTTGATTTGAACATCATCTAATTTTTAGCATAATAAGCTAATAATTATATAAACCAAGCATTATATTTTGATTTAAAAACAAAAAGTAATCAGACTGATATCTAAAGTTAAACTTTTTATTATTGAGTATAAAAAAAAGAATTAAAATATTTACAAAGACACAAACACAAACTTGACAACAAATGACATCTATATATGAAAAAAAAAATCCCTTCATGGGAAAAAGAAGGCTCATGCAGCAAGATCAGGGCAAATTTACTGCATTTTAGTCAATTCTCTATCATGCTTAAACACTACACTGTGGCAGAGACAGACACTCCAAACAGGGACATAATAGTGCACCAAATACAAAAACTTCAAATGACTTTTTTTTCCTTTTCATTTTTAACATTTTCTTTTAGCATTCATAAGAGGTCATTTATACCAAGACAGAACTGTAAACAGGAGAAGAAGAAAAAAGTCTTTGGGCAAAAATGTAAGGACAGACAGGTTGCATATCATGTTTGGCCTATTCAAAATGTGAACACGCATTTGGAATAGTTTGTGCTTTAATGACTTGTATGTTTTCATTGATAATACAACAAAAAGTCAATATTTTTAGACATGATATGATTGACATCCAAAAAAAGGTTGTTGTGGTTTAGAAAAAGATATGTATATGGGCATCTTTCCATATTTTGTGATTTATTGTTTAAAAAAAGTTCCCATTTATTTATGTTTTTGGATTCCATTATTACCTTGATCTTACTTTCAACAACTTGAAAAGTTCGAAACAGTGACTTTTATTAACCTTTTTAATAGTTTAAAGTGATATATTGTCTGGGTTGGTACTAAAAATCAAAAATATACCAAAAAATCTTGTAATGAACTGCCTGTATATTTTCTGTTATATCTCAATATAAATGGATAGGAAATAATATATAATTTCAAACTACTAAAATGTCAATTAAAAAAGTTCTTTGTTAAACTGTGGAGTTGAACTTTCAACATTAAAACTCGACAGAGCTGAGATCAAGGTCACAACTGTGAGGCAATTCACAACCATAAATGAATGGAAAACAAAATACAGAAACTGTTAATGAACAGATATTTGTCAGAGTGTATCGAGCTAACAAACAGTAAACACATTTTATGGAATCTTCCATGTCAGAGAGAAGGCACAGCCTGATGCTTTTTGCATAGTCACCAAGCAAGAGTAGAAATAGGAGGTAAGTGTTGGCATCTGAAATGCATTTTTGACATCAGTACATCAGAAATAACTAAAATGACTCCTAAATATCTACAAAGTCAATGGGCAAGATTAAGTGCGACATTCAGTTAAACCAGGGCTGTCCATCAGTTAAACCAGGGCTGAGTTTAGCTCCAAACCTGCCAGGATGTTTCTAGTTTTTCTATATATGAACACCCCCAGAGTTAAACGATCATGAACAGAATGGACAGAAATAACTTGCTTACCTACATGTTGACCTTGCTTATCTTTTACAATTCTACTCTACTGGCTGCATCTTCAGACTGCTGAGATCTGGAAATGCCTTCTTTACAGTTCTCCTGCAGGGCTAAACTTTTCAGGCAAATTAAAATTCTACCATGTTTTACTCGCACACATCTGTTCACCCCAACCCATACGAAGATACTTTTAATTAAATCTGGGATGAGACTTGATTGCTTCATACGGTAAACAGATTAACAACGCTTGTATGTAAAAAAAAAAAAAAAGGCTTAAATTAAATCTGTTCATCATATAAAGTGAATGCGTCTCAGGCATGAAAGTTATGGTTGAACAGACTTCCACTGGAAAGAATAGAGAGCTCTCAGATCTGATTAAAATATATATTCATCTGTGTTGTGAAAAAACTAATTTCTCAGAGGTCTCACGTTTCTTCGAGTGAATTAACACTTTTCTGGGAAAAGAAACTATGCAAAAGTCTGCATAAATATGAATAGCTACAAAAATAACCAAGCTCAAATTTATTTTAAAAAAACATGATATGTACTATTCTTTTTCATTACATGCCCAATGAGTGAGGTCATTTCATAAGTTGCTTTTTTTTAATCTAAGAAAAACAAATTGGGGTACTAAACATGCTTTTGTACTAAATGTAGTTGCTCAAAAAAAGGAGTGCACAAATTATTTAAGTGTCATAGAGAGACATTTTAGTACAGCCTGGTTGACTAGTCTGCTTCCTCTCGTGCTAAGATTTAACATATCACTTTAATTAACAATTTATTGTCCCATCCTCTTGCCATTACGTATATGAAGCTTGGTTATTAGTGGTTCCAAAAAGAAAAATGTTCGATTTCACTTGTCCTACAAACAAGTGTGGAAAAATATGAAATAAAGTAAAGTGGGTTGGAGGTAAACTTGAAGAGAGAAGGCACATTTGTGACAATGTTCAGATGAACATAGGCAGCTGTGTATTCAATATGTGGTCTTTACAACGCTGAAAAAGAAGGTCCAGGGTCTTCTTCTCCACAGATATCCTTAAAAATTACTCCTCCATAAAAGGAGACATGAAAAAGTAACAGGAGGTCCGCATCTTTTTTTCCATACATTGCCCTTCGCTTGCTTCCAGTTATGAGAGCTCAGTAATAATTAAACTTGACTTTTTCAATGTCACCAATCAGCGTCCTTGCCAAGAAGATCCCCACCATCTAACAGCAAAATAACAAGGCAGGACAACAGATTAAAATTTAAATATAAAGACATATTAATTCATGCAGAATGGCACTTACACTGCAGGATCTACAATATCAATCATATGATTTAATCATAATTCATGCATTGCAAATTATTGAGCACTTGTGCTCCCGTTTTGTCTTTCAAAAAAAAAATAAATAAATAAAAAGTAGTTTTTTGGTCATTTTAGCTGTTAATGCAAAAAGCATAAAAATATAGTAGACTCAGGATCTTAGAGATAAAAAAAATACTCACTGAAAGCCATTAAAACAATAATCACAATGACAATGAAGAAAAAATTCAAAGTTAATAGGCTTTTAAACTTTTGGCAAGGTTTCAATTTCTTTTCTTTTTTTAATTAAAACCATTTTGGCAACATTTTCTTAAAGTAAATACGTTCCCATTTTCTATAAAAGTGATTGTAATGAATGCTCTAAGAAATATCGGTGTCAGTTTTAATCTGACACAGAGCAAGAAAATACTAGTGCAAAATTAAAAAGTTTTCTACTTATTTTCTAAAACAAAAACAAAAGTGTCATAATGTGAACAAACCGAAACCCTCACAACTGACCTCTGTGTAACATTTTGAAACTGATGCACAAGGGTAAACATTTACCATCTGCATAATGGCCTTGTTCTTTTTAAAAATACCAGTGCTAAGGGTGACATCTAGCTGTAAAATAGATTTTCAATGCAGAATATTGTTGTTTTTAAATACATTCAATACCTGTAGCAATGATATGACTATGAAGACTCCAGCCACAATGTAGAGATTACGGGGAAGCCAGTCCTCTAAAGCCATGATGCATCCTTTGATATAAATGGAACTGCTCCAATCATTCTGAAAAAAGAAAGAAAAAAAACAGCTTGTTAAGTTCCTTTACAAAATAAGGTAAATGAATGCATGCAATTAATTCAAAAACATTTTGTTTAATCTACAAAGCAGCAAGTGTATGCATGGTTTCCGCTACATTCATTCTTCCGTGGCGGGGCGCCACACCAAAATTCACCCTGCCACAGCTACATTACAGCTTTTGATTCAAAACATTCAGTCGTATTTTTTAATAGAGGGTAATAAATCGCACCAAAACGTATTAGAAGGTAAGTGAATTATAACAGCGCAAAACTTATGTAATCGTAGTAGTGCTGTGCGTTATTTGTTTAACCCTTTAAGGTTACGTGCTAACTGACTGATAGGACTGCGTGATGCGTGAGCCCAGAAAACACGGCGTAGCTTTTAGTTATGATGAACACGGTTTCCATAATTATACTTTATTTATAGACAAAAAGGTCTATGGTTTTGCATACAATGACTTTATCTTGCTGGAGTTTATAGCCATTTCACTTTACTTCAGGACGCTTTAATGCCACTCTTAATATTCCTAGCAAATCTAATAAATGTTGGAGACATACTCATTACATAATTGCACTAAATTGCACTTCAGCAATGTTTATTTGAGGGCACGCAAGAAGATCTGCACTTGAGCAGCGTATATTTGAGGTTGCGCAAGGAGTTTTGTGCACAAACAGAGGAAATCGGCGCTCCATCACAGAGATTGACATGCTCATATTACATGAATGCGATCTCGACTTGTAATACAGTGCTTGTGACATTTGTCAATGAAATACCGCCACATGTAGTTGGTAGCTCTGTGTAAAATGCCTAACAGAGTCTGCCGCCACAGCTGGAAAAAATCCTAGAGAAAACACTGGTGTGCAGTGTATTATAATAAACAAGTTTATACTCTGTAGATATTCTCAGCTCTCCCAATAACAATTTCCGTACTGCCGTGCCAAAAAAACAGAAAGATTACAATAGAAGAGAAGAACAGAACAAGAACATATGTGAAACGTACAGATATGACTGCTGCTACTAGAGACCTAGACTTTACTCTTGACTTTAATTTCAGAACCTTTTACTACTTTTACCAGTAAGTGGAAGCTGACAAGTGTTTTATTTCTCTTTCTGAAGCAAGTTTATCATTTCTAGGAGGACGTAAACTAAAGCAAAAAATTATCATTATCAATGGCAAAGCACAGAGCAGAATTAGAAAGGTTGAAAATGCACTCACCAAAGAGCCTTTTTCTCGAACATCATACCCACACTGCGTGTTGAGCACCGTAACCTGTAGAGAAACGTTATGCATGTAAGAAATTTTGATTTACAGTAAAAAAAAAAAAAAAATTCATAAACTAATTTATTCAAATAAATTATTCAAAGCTTTAAGGCATGTTCCGACCAAGAATGATAACTGTTAACAGCATTTACAGTAACATTATTTTTATTATCATGCAGTGCAGTTGTCTTCTAGAGATTGAGCTTTTGTATTTTGTATTTATTGTATTTTGTATTTATTGTATAAACCATTCCAATAGTTCCACTGATATCATTTCTAATTAATTTTAAACAAATATTAAAACTTTATGCTGCAGTTCATGCTATAGCTCTCGATCTTGTTGCGAAAACCCAGTCATTTTAAATGAAAAACAGCAAATAATAGGAGAAAATAGGAGGAAAAAAAATAGAAGCATGACATGCCGGTAACATAAACAAGTAAAATAAGTAAATATTTTTATTAACATTGATATTCAAACCTGAAATGCAATAAAGATTATAAAAAGCCACAGTTCCTTCTAAAATATCCTGACAGCCCAAGTGTCAGAATAGTGACCAACGTGGTAGAAGCATTTTCTGAGAGAACACGTTTCAGTGGCTTATGAAGGAAATGTCATTCCACTTCGTTATTCTAAAACTGCACAGAATGCAAAAAAAAAAAGAATTCTTGGTAATGAGCTAGTTGTTCTATGCAAATGCAAAGCGCACTTTGCAAGCAGAGTCAAACAGGTTTGAGAATGACTTGAGGGTGAACGATTTCATACAGGCAGTGAGCATAAGGCCACCCCTATCAGAGGGATTCTTCCACATGCTTGTTCTTCAATATGAAAGTGCAATGGATTCTGTTAAATGTATTTAATGGCAGCGATACTTACAGCAGGGTCGCTGATGCAGCAGGAAAAGGGCACTCCACATTTCTCTCTGCTAAGGTTATTCTTATTTGAGCAGTTAAAATACACATTCATATTCCAGTCATTGGGGTCTTTAGCTCCACAGCAATGATTCTGTAAAAATAAAAAGCATGTAAAAGAATAGTCATTAGCAATGATATTTCTTTTGGCTACATTTTTTACCATGTCTAAAAAATTTTAAAAAGGCGCATTATGATTTTTTACAATTTGAAACTAACTTTATTGTGTAATTGTATTCTCTATATCAGTAAACAGTGTCTGTGAACTCCCTGTTTTTACACAGTCCTGAGTTGTTATTTTTTCCAAAAATGAACATGTGGGAATATCCTGAAATTCTGGTAGAGTTGCATCAGTAGCAAGCTGCTGCCATTTCCAAGAAACATGTTTTACAGATCTATAAAACTGATACTTATTTACCAGTTCTCCTCACTATTTACATTCACAGACATAACCAACAGCCGTGTGCTTTTTGTGTGATTTTACCTGGTGTATATTTAACTGTGGACAAAATAAATAACCTAAATTTACAAGGCAGCAAGGCTCTCTCTCTCTCTCATATATATATATATATATATATATATATATATATATATATATATATATATATATATATATATATATATATATATATATATCAGTGTTTTCCCCACCATTATACTTGGTCAAGTTAATTGTATTTTATATATAGCACCTGATACACTTCTTTTAATAAACAAGCTAAATAGCCGTATGTAATATCTTATTTACACAACATGTGATTTCGGTCTCTACATGGACGCACGATTACACATTTCTGCTCTCTGAATCGCGCACAGTGTACTTCTACACGGCCACTCTCAGCTGTATGGGAATGATACTGCGCGCCACATCTGACAGTACTGTAGACACACGTCTTGAACCAGCGACCTTCTTGTTGTGAGGCGAACGTGCTATCCACTGCGCCACCGTGTCGCCAATATATACATGTTCACAACCGGGACTTACACTGGGAGCAGAGCAGCGTGTCAGCATCAAGCAGGAGCGGTGCGTGAGGCACGCAGGTATCTTTTTTCTGTGCACATGCTCAGTTTTGTTTATGAGTAAACTACTGCTTTAAAACGAAATTGTTAAGTGTGAGATGGGACTCACATATTAGGAATGTATGTATTTTGTGTTGGCCATTTTTTGTATAACCCCGAGTTACTTTTTGGTTGGCAATCTCTATTTCTAATGAGTCCCCTGTTTTCGCTACAGCAGACTAGTTCAGTAAACAGTAAGAAAGAAGAAATGCCCACATGTGTTTAACGTTTTCTTTATCACAAACACAATAGTTGTATAAATGCAATATCACACTCATAGCAGGGCGGTATGGCTGTATATCATCACTGATGTGATACTAAGTCACAAGGTCATGCATGCCTCTCACCAGTGCCGATATACAACCATAATCTACTCGTGTGATATTGTTCATATATATTACACTAAAATCTTTTGTTTTTTTATTCTTTTTTATCCTCTCAATAGTTTCATTCAGATTTTGTAAATTTATTATTGATTGATTAATTAATTCATTCATTCATTCATTCATTTATTTGCAAAAAGACATGGACAGCGAGAACTGAAACTTGCTTTTTTTATGAAAACCATTAAGTTGATATCTACATGGTAGCTGTCATGTTGAACACATAGAAAGCGTTCGTTTTAGTGAATCGGCATATATTAAAATGTCTCTCAGAATTACCAGCTTCTGGAGAGAGTCGATCAGATTCTGCAGGTCAATGTCATCCCTGTAGGCCTTCACATTGGCCAAGAAGAAATCGCTGATCCACTCTCTAACTTGTCCCTGGAACACGAATGCCAAAACTGCAGCCGTCAGTTCCAGGAAGAAGATGAATCCAATGACTCCAGAGAACTGAAAGAAGCAAGATGAATAATCAGAAGAAGCAGCAGTGCAATCTGAAATTCTTATTTTTAATGTCATAAAATTACGCAAAATCTGTGCATATGTGTTATTAAATCTGTATCGCATCGAATGGATGTACTTACAAACTTAAGAAGGCAGATGTTTTCCCTGAGTGCTCCAACACACCCAGCGAATCCCAAAATAAAAGTGACTGTGCCCACAACAAGTACTCCCCAAACTGGGTCGAAACCATGCAGACGTGTGACTTGAGTCAGATCTGATAAAACCCCCTGCAGGGAAATCAAGAAATAAACTTTTTACACTTCTCCTTTTTCCTGAACAACTAAAACACATTTAAACTCACTTTATGTGCAGTTTCATGTACAATATTGCAGACTTGAAGTAGAAAGATTTCTTGAAAGTCTACAAAGTGTCATTGTAAATTGTGCTTTTTATGTGAAACATTTTTAAGGGTTCCTCAATGAATATAAGGTTTAAAAGAACAGCTTTTATTTGATCAGAAATATTCTGTAAAATTTCAAATGACTTTACTATCTTTGTTCAAGTAGACTGTTTGCAACGCAAGATACATAAACAGTCAATGCATGCACAAACTAAATGCAACTGTAGTAAATTTTCTTTTTATTATTATTATTATTATTATTATTATTATTATTATTATTATCTTAGTGACCCCACATTTTTAAATGATGTAGCAAATTACAGATTTATGCTAGTTAAGCTGGTGATATCAAATTAAAAGTAAAATTTATGAACTTGCGAGGATTATATGCCAATGTATATTGCAGAAAAGACCAGACTCACCTTTTCACTCCAAGCCCAAAATCCAATTGCAATGAATGCTGTTCCAGCTAGCTGAGAAGCAGAAGAGAAGTATACATTAAGAAACGTTGCAACAGAATAAGCAAGTTCAGACAAAGAAAACCAGCAATGGCTGTGTGCCTGATTATAACATCTGACGCATAAATATGACTAAATGTCTGACTCAAATGTAGAACAGCAATAAAGTATCATGTTCTAACCAGGTATGATTTAAAAACACAATAACATTTCACAAAAATGTGTTACAGTTGTTTTACAAAACTTTTACAATGCAATTTATTCCAGTGATGTCAAGGCTGAACATTTAGAAAACATTACTCCAGAAATTATTTTAATATGCTGATTTGTTGAATTAAGTCATGCTGCTTAGTCTGTTGTTTTATTTATTAACTACAGTGGCCGAGAGAGCTTAAGAAAATAAGAAAATACATGCATTTACAAAAACACCAGCAAATTAGGAAAAGATCTTCATCAGTTTGACAGCACATATGCTGCAAATCCTCACATTTTCCGACAATGCAAGCAAATGAACAAAGCTGCATTTTCTCACAACGCAAACAATTTATGAAAACGAGCAGCATTTTCTCACAACACTTGCAAAAAAAAAAAAAACAGAAAACAACAAAATTTTTTCAAGGGGACCCAAAAACGTGACTAACACTGCTTGATTCTATGCTCTTTGCTATTGCTCAATGAAGTTGTAGGTGATGTTTAAAAGGTGAGTTTAAAATCTGTTACATGTTATTTTAACATCCTGATTCTCTTTTCTTTTGTATTTTATTAGCCTTAATAACATAACCTAAATAGCCGGGTCTGTCATGTTTTAGGGTCCTCTTAAAACAATTCCGTTGAGTTCCATGATATTTGAAAGTGTTGTGAGAAAATGCAGCGCGTTTTTGTAAATTGTTTGCGTTGTGAGAAAAAGCAGCTTTTTTATGTGTTTGCGTTGTGAGGATTTGAAAGATCTTTGAGAAAGATATTTTCTCAATTTGCTGGGGTTTTTGTAATTCCCTGTGTTTTCTTAAATTGCAGCACGTTAAGCTCTCTCAGCCACCATAGTTAACAGAAAGTTTTTAAAAAAGCCATAAACACACATGATGCCTTATAAATGTCATAACTGGAAGTTTTGTTAAAATTAATTTGTGTTTGCTTAGTAAAATAATTAATTTTAATAACTCCACAGGGGTGGTTGTGTAAAAAAAAAAAAAAAAAAAAAAACTCTAAATTTCCATAGTCTATTTAAAACTATGAGGGAAAGTGTGTTAAACTAAAGACTTCATAAATCATATCACAGTGCATGTAATCATCTTAAAACATTGCAAAGATAATGACTTTTATTTCTTGAACCATGTTCACTACTGAAAACAGGAGAACGGGTTAGAAGCGGTTATCTCAGAACCCTCAAACTCCTCCCTTAAAGACAACATAAACTACTGCAGTACATGTCAGCGTAAATCTGTTTCCTGTTGATACAAATATGGAAACACAACGTCATTATGCAGACCTTTTCTCTTGATAAAGATGAGTGAGTGCTAACTATGGGTGTTAACTTTTGTGAAACAGCCCACCCAGTAATGAAAGCACACTCAGAAAGAATGAAACATCTGTGCACAGTGTGAAACAAAGTGGAACAAATAAACATGAAATGTTGGGCTGGTCTGAGATCATGCCATCAGAGCAAGTGTGGTGGAAAAGGCCAGCAGACGAAGTGTTGAATGTTATCTTTATGTCAGAACTACAAGGGAGTCCATTTAAACACGATCTGCTGTGGAGAGCATGATAATAATAATGTGTGTTTGTTACACTAAAACAAAAGCTTCATCATCAACTTACCCAAAATATAATGTTGTAGCTGAACATGAGGTATTTGTAGCAACAGCTGACCTCTGCATTTTCATATCTGTAATAATGCATCTTCTTCTGTAGCACAAAAGGAAAGGACAATTGAAATTGACAACAAAACATGTGAAATTACCTTCACATACTGTAACTTAAAAGGTGCACTAACAGTTGAAATAATGTGGAAGTAAAACTAAGGCTGACCTGATGACGCCAACAAAATTACAACACATCTTCAGCATTAGTGAAACGCAGAAGTGCTTTATTACAAAATGCTCATACAACACTTCAACCAAAAGAGGCAGATCTGTCATAAATTTCCTGTCATCATTTCGGTAAAGACTAATACCCAGTTCCTTCCCTAAAATGTGATAAAGATTTTTGAAGCAACGTGTTACAGTGTTATAAGTTACAGACATATTACTATCAGGTACTTTAAGCAAATACGCGCATCAATGCAAGTCAACGGGTTGTGTTGAATCCTTACTATTTTACATCTAAATTACATTACATAGATAACCTAAAATCTTTATAATTATATGGTTTAAAAAGCAATAATCAATAAAACACAACGTTAATAATAAATAATTTCTATATTAGAAATTTCTATATTAACTCTCATGTTGTTAATATGCAATATATAGTGCAGAAATCAGGTTTACTTGACTCACTGCTTCAGAGATTTGTAAACATGTCTGATACAAGGATGCAAAATAGCAGGATTTTCCAAAATTACCCAGCAGCTGGCTAAACATCCCGGTTTAATGCGTTATGTTATGTAATCTGAAATATTCCTGTTTACATCACCTGCCAAATAACGTTATGTTACCACCAACAGCTGCAAACAGATCACGGGAAAGTCTCTTATGTTAATCTGGGGCGGAAATTTGCATGTTTGTTTTCTATTATCACGTCAAACGTACCCAGAAAATATTTTATTGCACCAGAGAGAACTCATAAGGAAATTTGTAATCAGAAATCATTAAGACACTCGAGTACATACACATACAAGATGGCTCTTCCCCCACGCCTTCTTCCTCTTTACTAGTTAACTTAGCCAAGCGGCTAGTTGATTAGCAAAGTTGTCAGTTCACTTTTTAAAACCAGCTGCAAAAGCAACTCAGTCTTCCAGAACAGTTTGTTTTCACGTTTAACTGATTTTTACCAACTGAATGCAGAAATCGCTGTCAGTATCATGATAATATACGTTAATAAATTATGTTTCTGCCATAAACGCAAGAACAATGCTAACTGCTAAAAATCTCAATACAGCTAACGTTAGCCAACAAACTATATCACCTCACGACTCGTCACGACAGTTATTTGCTGGAAATATACACACACGCAAATATATATTTACTTTTTATCAGAGATTAGTTTAAAACAGCCATAATTTATTTAATGTTACGTGGGAGGAGAGCGCGCTTGTACGTGAAACGCGACGCTCGAGAACTCGCGTCGTTTTAACGTATTTACAATTTAAAAGCACAAAGCAGAGCGTCGTTTGTACAGTTTTGACAAAACATTTCAGTCCGTGTCATGAAATGTAAATTAAAAATGCACGAACAATCTAAAAAGGACTCACCTCTTTGTTTATGTCACACAACGCCTCCGCCTGGTAGTAATAGTTTGGAAAAAAACTAACTCCCCAGTCCCCACACATGAATGCTGGACTTTGTGTGTGAGTGTGAGAAAGACACGCCCGTTGCTTCTCTGCATTAATCATACTGGAGAAAAATGACTCTCTACTAAACAAAACCACATCTGCTCCACAATCATTTAGGGTCTTTCTTCATTTTGATTGTTTCTGGTATTTTTACAATAATTACTTTTTAAGACCGCTTGATAATTTAATAAATTTAATGTAAGCTTTTTGATGTACTAAAAAAAGTAAAAAATAAAAAAATAAGAACATCCTTAAAATACTAATTAATTATACGATTTATCATTTAAAAAATGGAATTGGTTCATTTAAAAAAAAAAACATTTATTAGGCAATGAACAGTCTGGCCAGCACATTAAACTTTCCTCAGATAGAATTTGGCCATTTGAATAAACCAATAAATAAACAATAATAATGTGCTTCACATATTCAGAATTTTCTCTTGTAAAAAAGTTAAATTGAAAATTCATGGATAACAATAGCCTGATTAGTAGGATTAGTTTTAAAATTAACTAATAAGAGTCACATTTGGTGCTTTACACATGTTTATTGATCATTTTTTGCTTCACGAATAAGGTACAAGACATAGAATAAAAGTTACTTGTAAAATGTTTTCTCTATTTAACGACAATGCAGTAGGTCAGTAGTGAAAGATGACTTTACTTTCTTCAGATAGACTCATAAAATTTGTTTTTTTTTTTTTTTTGCATTGGCTAAAACTGATTAGCTGAAGTCGCAACAGCCAAAAGAGCATTCCACTTTGTTTTAAAGCCTTCTTTGATGTTAATTTTACAATTTATGATGCAATAGCAGTCAAAATAGGACAAATGAGCTCATGTATGGGACAAATTCTGGATCTTTGTCGGTGGGGTTTTTCAAATCAGCGAACCCCAAATGTGTTGAATTTATTAGGTATAATTTAGTGTGAAATGGCAATGTTTGTTTATTCATTCTCTTTTCGGCTTAGTCCCTTTATTAATCTGGGGTCGCCACAGCGAAATGAACCACCAACTTATCCTGCATTTGTTTTATGCAGCGGATGCCCTTCCAGCTGCAACCCATCACTGGGAAACACATACACACTTATTCACACACACACATACACTACGGACAATTTAGCCTACCCAATTCACCTATACCGCATGTCTTGGACTGTGGGGGAAACCGGAGCACCCGGAGGAAACCCACGCGATCGCAGGGAGAACATGTAAACTCCACACAGAAACGCCAACTGACCCAGCCGAGGCTCGAACCAGCGACCTTCTTGCTGTGAGGGGACATCACTATCTACTGCGCCACTAGCGTCGCCTATAAAGGGTCATTTAATTCAGGATCTTAAGGATCTTTTTTTCAGTTGTATTAATCTTTGTTGGGGTTTTTATGTTCTCCTATATCCTATTTCTAAATTTAAAAGAAGTGTAATCAGGTTACGGAATAAAACAAATGTTATTTTATTCAAACAAAATAAATCCTTAGAAACTGGGGGATTTTCATCTCTTTTTTACCTTTGTCCCTTTATTCATCAGGGGTCACCACAACAGGATGAACCACCAACTTATCCTGTGGATGCCCTTCCCATCTCTGGGAAACACCCATACACTCTCATACATACACATACGGAGAATTTAGCGCTACCCAATTTACCTGTACCGCCTGTCTTTGGACTTGTGGGGGAAACCGGAGCACTCAGAGGAAACCCACGCAAACACAGGGAGAACATGCAAACTCCACACAGAAATGCCAACTGACCCAGCCAAGACTCGAACCAGTGACCTTATTGCTGTGAGGCGAGAGCGCTACCCACTGTGCCACCGTGTCATATATATATATATATATATATATATATATATATATATATATATATATATATATATATATATATATATATACACACACAAACATATATATATATATATATATATATATATATATATATATATATATATATATATATATATATATATATATATATATATATATAAACAAATAAAATAAAAAAACTAAATGTACTGGCCAATGCTGCCTGCCACATCAGCTGCTGTGCCATAAGCAGGAAGAGATATTCTTGTTAAAGTGCTTGTTTCTGCCCTTCCCCACTCTTTCTATCTTTCTTTCTATCACTCTTTATCTCTTTCCATATAGCACTCACCTCATAGTTATAATAAACACATGCAGTAACAGTTTGCTTTCATTATGACTCATTGGAGTCTCATCCACGACAAACAGAACCACAGGTACTTCCTCTTTGTTTTGTTTTTTTCTTTTGAAGTGTTGTTCATATGAAAAATGTTCACAAAAACCCAAACATCCGAAGAATAGACACATCCTGCTCCAGAAAACCAGAGCACTGTGACAAAATAGTACATACACATGGGATCAGAACAAACAATAGAAGATAAAAATTGATCAGTTTTCACAATTAAAGCTAAAATATGCCACAGTATAGTGTTGGGCTTAATTTAATACAACTTAGATTATATATAATTTGGTCTGTATAATCAGATTACAAAATTACTTGTAATTATTAGATTTAAAATCTTCATAATCTGATTAAACGTATTTTTTTATGGATTAAACGATTACTTATAATTCTCAAAATGGCTGCAATGTATTAACCAATTCATTCCCTCTAATTCATTCTTCTCTTTAATAAGTGTCTGTTGTAATAAAAATTAATTTAGCTTTGACTATATTTACAGTATTAAAAGCCATGTAACCCATGATTTTGAATGAGGGAATGAAAAAAACATCTCTCAATCAATTACACCATGACACAAATCACTGTAGTTTTATATCCGTGTCTTTATTACTGTATATCCTGTGTATTAACTAATTATTTATTTTTATGGTTGAGGTAAAATATCTAAAACCAGGAGACTTTTTAGGGTGGCTATTTACAGTAGATTATATTACTAACTATAATTTTTATCATGTAAATTGTAATCTTCCCAGTTATTCTGCACAGAGGCTTGTATTCACTTGTCAGAGTTGTTGAACATGTTTTTGGGGCATGTCTAAAAAATCTCCGGCCTGCTGCCTATTGCACTATGACTTTTCTATTCTCAGAAGGACAAGACTGTTTTTATGGAAGGGAGTGGATACATGAAGACCTATGGGAAGAGAATATGCTGTTGGCAGGCACACTAGGTGGAAAAGGAGAGAGGAAACATGTATGAGGAGACATATTCTGACCAGGGAACCATAAAAGCTTATTTTGCTCTCAATCCTGTTGTGAAATCATGGTTATACTTTTATATTTTTCTTCGTTTTTGTATGTTTTTTACTTATTTGTATATTAAAAATCCAAAAATACAAATAAATTAAATATTTATTGATCATATAAGCTTTACTACTGTAAGGCCAAAACCCATGGTTTTACCTTTCATTCTTCAAACCAACGGCACCTGTTGGTTCATCAGAGTGTTGCAAGCAGACAAAGGCTTCTGTGATTTATGCAGTTTAACTGTTTATCTCCTTTTACTACACAACTTCTTCTGAAAACAAATAAAAAGCAGATGGATGAAGTCAATTTAGGGCCATATATACTTACAAAATAAAAAAAAAAGTTTTGCAAACAAAAAAATTGTATTGAGCAAAAGTAAATAAATAAATGCAAATAAAAATTAAGCAAAAAAAAAAAACTAATAATATTTGCAAAACATTTTTGTTATAGCATTGCCTTTAAAAAAAAAAACGTCAATCGCAATGCTCATTTTAATTTGCTTCTTAGTCAACCGTGAGTTTGCGATGCTGTTTTCACTTTGCACTTCACGTTTCTGAACTTTGTGGCACTGATTTGACAAGGGGGCGGAGTCAAGGGAACTTGGGCGTTTATGGCAGGCCCTCGCAAAGTCAAGGTTAAATGAATATATGCAAATATTTTAGTTTATTTATTTATTTATTTATTTATTTATTTATTTATTTATTGCTCTGCTTGATTTTTATTTGCAGTTCTTTTTTGTTAGCAAATTTCATTCTTATTTTTTAAGACTTAATTTTCCCTTTGCAGTTCTTTATTTTTGTTAGCAAAATACATTTTTGTTTCTCAAAAATAATTTTTTGCTTTGCCATTTTTGGAGATTTGCATTTTTTTTTTTTTTTTTTTTTGCTCAATAATTAATTTTTTTGTTTGCAAAACTGTCTTTTATTTTGCAAGTATATGTGGCGCTTGATTGACTCAGTTCTAACTATTTACAATAAAAAAGCAGATACTGAGAAGATATGAATATTTATTAGTTACTTTATTTTATATACACAAATTATACAATGATTGTTTTTGTAATTTACTGAATATTTTTTAATTTGCGAACAAACTCGCTAATTTAGCATACAAGTAAAAAATATAAACTTATATACGGAATAAATATACGTGTCAAAGACTATATATTATTTACAAAAGGGATTTCATATACATATTTTAGCATTTGGCATTGTAAATGCATGTAAAAAGAGATTATTTTAATGTTTCAGATAAATTTTTTGAAAGCGGTCAAAATAAAGGGAGAAAATTTATACTGTTACCATTATAGATATATTTATGTGAAAATTAAACATGTTGTAATATGAACATTTACTTATTTAAATATTTAAGGGAATAAAAGACCATACAAAGTTTTAGTTTTATTGTTTTAACTGATATTAACTCTTTATGAAATTAGAAAAACACTTGTTGAGCACTGATTGCTAAAAGATGCTTTTTTACTTGTATTTTAGAAAACTGTTAGTGTTGACTACAAGCTGTGAGGAGACTATGTGAGACTAATATCTCACATATTTTATGGATGACAGACCCATTTCACCCCTCATTAATCAAAGACACCCATTTTGACAGCTGAGACTGACTAGCATTCTGCTGCAGTCGTAATCCTATCAAGTACTTTATGTTAATTTGTGATAAAAAGCACACATTTACATATATTTATTTGTTTGTGTACATGAATTACCTGAATACATAAAACCTTTTCAACCAAGAAGTTCCTTTATTGGTCTATAATCATTTTTCATAGCATAGAGTATGCTCTTTTTGGATCACTAGATTTTACATTGCATTTCAAGTTCTTCTCTCTGTCTATATCTGCAATCAGTTTTTTTCATTCATTCATTCGTTCATTCATTCATTCGTTCATTCATTCATTCATTTATTCATTCATTCATTCATTTATTAATTTATTAATTTATTCATTTATTCATTTTCCTTTGGCTTAGACCCTTTATTTATCAGGGGTCGCCACAGCAGAATGAACTGCCAACTTATCCAGCATATGTTTTATGCAGCGAATACCCTCCCATCCCTATCCAAACCATCACTGGGAAACATCCATACACACTCATTCACACACATACACTACGGACAATTTTGTTTACCCAATCCACCTATACCACATGTTTTTGCACTGTGGGGGAAACCGGACCCACAATGCAAAACCGGACCCACAGACGCTCATCAGTTTTTTTATTATATATAGCATTGGTTAAAATTAAGGTATACAAACAGTTGTGCAAGTGCTCAGTTCTCTTAGCCATTGTCATTGTATTATTATTTAGTCAGTTTTGTTTTCACAGTCCAGCTGTTGGGTTATTAATATGAAAAATATTTTTTGTGGAAAGAAATATCATGGGTTCTACAACAATATGAAGTAGCACTGTTTTCACCATTGCCTAAAAAATAAATTAACAAGTAAATAATTTTCTCTGGGCATCAAATCAGTATACACTGTTAAAGATTTCTGTAAATTACACATTAGTTAATTGTAATATGACTTGAATTTGACTGTATGACAGTTATGCTGTATTTTAATGTTGCATTATGAAGTAAAATATATACAAATACAATACTGTAAATACATATACAGTTATATAAATGGTGCTGTAAATGTAAGTACAGTATTTTTGCTGCAATTTATTTACTGTAAGTTAATCCCAAACTGCTGCAACTGCTGCAGTAAGTTAATGTAGATTCTACAGAATATAGTTAAGAGTGTATAAGAATAATTTCTGAAGTATTTTGTGTCACTGAAGCTTGGTGTAATGCTAAAAGAAAAAGCTTTGCTATCCAGTGTTGGGGGTAATGCTTTACAAGTAACACGAGTTACGCAATAATATTACTTTTCTAAGTTGCAGCTGGAAGGGCATCTGCTGTGTAAAACATGCTGGATAAGTTGGCGGTTAATTCCGCTGTGCCTACCCCAGATTATTAAAGGGATTAAGCTGAAAAGAAAATGAGTGAATAAATAATTCACTTTTAAAAATTTAATTGCTGAAATAAATTGATGTTGTCGCATTGAATTCAGCAAGCAATGAGAGACTTGCAGGAACAGGCAGAAAGGAAGATAGCCTTACATTTCTGCGATAGAAATATTCTCTTTATTTTGAACACATAAAAGAAAAAGACAAGAGGATTATCTGAATGGACTGTGGTTTTACTTATTAATAAGACAAAAAGTACAAAAGTAGCAATTGCATTGCTTTAAACTTTCATTAATCTGTATATACGGCATGTATGGCTCTGGCGTCAGGAAGTTCTCCAAAGATAACATTATCCAACATTAGTTTTTAATTGTTTTTTTTTTTTTAAAGTAAATGAAGGTTATACAGTGTGTTGTTTATTGTAGAGCTCCCTTTATTTAAAAAAGAAGAAGAAGAAGAAGAAGAAGAAGAAGAAGAAGAAGAAGAAGAAGAAAAAGAAGAAACCCTGCAAGTACTGAAAGAGATCAAGCCTGACCTGATTGCCAGGTCAGAAAAAGCAACGCAAAAGTAACTCAAAAGTAACATAATGCATTACTTACCATAGAAAGTAACTAAGTAACTCGACTACATATCTTATTGGGGGAGTAACTCAATATTGTAAAGCATTACTTTCTAAAGTAACTTTCCTCAACATTGTTGCTAACATAGTCCACGGAAATAAACTACATTTTAGAAGCAATTTACAAAATTTTGGAATAATTCTGTACATTTTTTTCATTCCTCATGAAAGTATTATGCACATACAGTACATTTGACCCCGTGGATGACAGAAAGTGTTATGCACCAAAATTCCCTGCAACCTACAGACTGATTCTTATCAGTGTTCAGCACTGACCTCATCCATGAACGAAGTGAACATGCCTACTCAGAACAATTGTATGAAATCACTTAAAGGAACATTAGAAGAAATTAGGCATCTTTATTTAAAATCTATATAAACTATATACACACAGCTGCATGATTACAATTTACCCAAAAACAATTTTTTTTAAAATACCAAATATTAATTAAGATAAATACACTTGATCAGTCAGAAAACTTAAAAAAATTTTCATGTTGTTTTGAATCAAATAAATATTACATTATTGATTTTAGTCAATAAATACATTGAATAATAAATAGTTATAAATAAAATCCAACCCTTCAAAATTCAGCTATACACATGGTTATCCTCAGTGGAGTGGTTGTTTAGTCCTTCACCCTGCCACCAGTCTCCTTGAAGCTCTCCCAGGATCTCCTGCAGTGACAGTGTCGGAAGCTCCGGCAGCGGTCCATGGTGGACCCCGCTTTCCTGCTGGCACTCCATTCTTGGGACGTCTGGGTTGTCAACAGGAGAAGTCCCGTCCAAACCAGCCTCCCAGCAGCCCGAGTCAGGAGTAACAGGGGTCAGGGGTTGAAGAGTGTTGTGTTTTTCAGACTGCGAGTAAAAAAATCCTGGATTGCAGGCATATGCTTCCAGATGATATGGACTCCACATGGAGCTCATAGGAGACCTCCTGCCGTACCTCACACCCCAATTAGGGGGCATCTGATGCTCTGGGCTTAAAAGAGGAGAAGGGCTCATATGGGATTGAATGGCTCTGCTTTGATGGTATGAAGGGGTGCAATAGCCAGAATCGTCGCCGATAGACATGGAAGATGGAGTGTCACATCCGCACACTGCATCTTTTTCCATTTCTTCCTTTATACGATCTGGATATGCAGGCGGTGGTGAACATAAAGTTCCAGTTCCTCCAGTGGATTCGTTATTTTCCCGATGTATTTGCATTGGTGAAGTCTGCATGTTGTAGGCCGGCAGGTCGGTCTGCCACAATGGCTTCTTACCACCCTTGCATTTCAACGTGCGAGCTCTCCTATTCTGGAACCAGACCTATTGTGAATGGAGACATTGAGATCAAATGAGGCAGACTCATAAGAATACAGTTGATAGATTATAGTCAACCGTCTAGTGCATGCAGATACTGTAAGAGCTTTCCTGTTAAAGACTGAGGTTAATCATTGCGAGATGACATGCAGTTAGCAGTGTGTATAGTCAGGATGGTTATCTGTGCTTGGTATGTCTATTGTTTACAGGCTGTACGGTCTCTTAACTAAACAGCTGATAAAAACAAAGTCGCTTACGTCATGGCAGATATTGATAGTGCTATCAGTGATGGCAAACAGTGTTTTCATGTAAGGCATTATTAGATATCACTTCAACTGTTTTTATGTGTCTGGCGATTTACAAAATACATGAGAGATACAAAAAAGACTATTTGCTTATTAATCTTAAAAGGATAGCTCACCCCCAAATTTTACTTTATGTTTAATGTTTTATTTCTAATGTTGTTTCAAAGCAGTGTGTGTATTCTTAAGCATATAATGAATATTACTAGGGTTCTAGGGTTCTACAATCTTAAAAAGTTCATGCATTTAACATGTATATTTAAGCAGGGTCCGAAAGTTTTTTACATTAAGATATTTTAAATTTACTCTCAGACAAATAGGTGCAAAAGTTGTCTTTGTATATACCCTTACACGATCCAACCTACTTGAATAATAATGCCCCAATTATTTAAGATATTGGGGCAAAAAGCCCCTGTACAATTAAAATAAATCCTTTGTGATAGTAGGGATTGGGGTGAAAAGTGAAATCAGCCAAAATAATAATAATCGAGAAAGGTTTTTGTCGTTATATTGCTCTTTAAAATTTGATTGAAATTTTCAATTGATAAATTATAATGATATACAGTTAAAGTCAGAATTATTAACCCCTCTGAATTATTAGACCACCCCCCGCCCTGTTTATTTTTTCCCCCAATTTCTGTATAACAGAGAGAAGATTTTTTTCAACACATTTCTAAACTTAATAGTTTTAATAACTCATTTCTAATAACTGATTTATTTTATCTTTGCCATGATGACAGTAAATAATTTTTTACTAGATATTTTTCAAGACACTTCTATACAGCTTAAAGTGACATTTAAAGGCTTAACTAGGTTAACTAGGTTAACTAGGCAGGTTAGGGTAATTAGGCAAGTTATTGTATAATGATGTTTTGTTCTGTAGACTATTGAAAAAATATATAGCTTAGGGGGGTTAATAATATTGACCTTAAAATGTTTTTAAGAAAATTAAAATCTGCTTTTATTCTAGCCGAAATAAAACAAACAAGACCTTCTCCAGAAGAAAAAATATTATCAGACATAATGTGAAAATTTCCCTGCTCTGTTAAACATTATTTGGGAAATATTTAAAAAAGAAAAAAAAGATTCAAAGGGAGGCTAATAATTCTGACTTCAACTGTATATATAATTGAAACCTGCAAATATGCAGTTGTTGTCTTTGCCACCACTGAGAAGCATTAAATTGTTTGTTAACAATACTTTTTAGTAACACTTTGTAGTTAAATGATTAAAGTGGGTGCACAGATATGGGTATTTGTAATAAGGTAAGTACGTATTTGTAATATTAGTAATGAGGTCATTTTAAAATTTCATTCCATGTAAATTAATTCCTGAGGGCAAATATTATTCATTATAATGTAAAGTTAATTTCTGACACATTTCGAAGAATTTATCATATGCATTGTTGGATTTAAAACAATGTTGGACCCCACTAACTTTTATTATGCAATCTTTGAAAAACTGCAGGGTGCATAAAAAAGAATGAATATAAACGCATATGCATAAAGTACTTGATAAATTCTTCAAAATGTGTTCTGTTCTAATTAATAGCAAGAAGATTCATTGAAGAAAGTCATATGTGAACAAGTTGAGGCTGAGTCAATGATGACATTAATTCAATACCATAGTGAACTATCCCTTTAAACTGTACTGAATTCAGTGTTACTGTTCATAATTTGCCATTAAACATGACAGCCCACCTGTATGCGAGACTCTGGCAGACCTGTGGTTTGGGAAAGACTCTCTCTGAGACTGATTCCAGGGTAAGGGTCTGTTTCAAATGTAGCTCGCAGAAGCTCAACGTGTTCCTTGGAGAAACTTGTCCTTTTCCTGCGACTTGCGCTTCTGGATACAGCACCACTTCCAGATGTTTTAGCAGAAGCATCTAAAAAAATTACAAATTTAAAATAAATAAATGATAATAATTAATGCAATGCTAAAAACATTATTAGCTTGAATGTCATATTTCAAATGAACTGTGGAAACTTATCATTTAGTAGAAATCTTCAGTAATGTTTACCAATAGTGTTGTCTTTCCACATGTTACGTCTTCACTGGTGGAATCCTGGAGTTGACAGTGAAGGTCTGTCTTGTTTGATGCTCCTCAGGGATTTGATTTCTGACCCCTTCAGCAGAGTTTTATACCTGTGCCCTCCTGTCCTGCTCCTATGACCCCCCTTTCACCCCCACCTCCCCCGTTAGAAGTGCTTATGATGGGTGAAATAGGAATGAGACCTAAGCCAACCTAAGCTATTACTTAAGCATGTAAAACATGATTGTCAAAAAAGTATTAATAATTGAATATATTCATACAACAAAGATTTAATAGAGCTTTTATTTGATCATTTTTACCAATGTGTTCTGTTTAATTTTATTGTTTTATGAGCAAAACATAATATTATCATGTATTTTTACCATGATTTTTCAGAAGAGTTATACAAAATAATTCTTGTCAGGCATATTTAGAATAAGAATATTAGATGTTAATAACTGCAGGTCAAAATAAATATGCTGTATCTTTCTGTTGAAATTTCAGTTATGCTTATTGAGTCACTTGCATTGCATTACGTACATTGAATATGTTTTATGTAAAAATATATTTTAATTATAATTTGACACCAAAATGTCTTTGATCTATATTTGTTAGAATTATTCATTCATTACATTTCAAATATGAGAATAATAAGAACAACAAGCAACATTACAAGTATTTTTGATTTTATAAGATTCTATATTTTATTAGCTATGCAGACTTTTAATATGTTTTATTTATTATCTTGCTGGATGAGCAGTCATAATGACTACAACATATACTTTTAATACACTGTTAAACCCAATAAATTAGGGTAACTCAAACCATTTGAGGAAATTGATTGCAACAAATAATTTAAGCTAAACTAATCCTAATGAGTACTGTGAACTTAATTCATTTGAACAAACGAAGCAATTTAAGCACAATAAAACCCCATAGATTAAAAGAACTCAAACCAACTTAGTACTAAAACCAAATAAGTTAAGGCAACTCAAACCATTTGAGTTCAAAAAAATCTATATGAGTACTGTGAACTTACTTCATTTAAGTTGAAATAATGAGCTATTAAATTAACTCATTACCTTCAACACTGAGTTCAAAACTCTTTTCGAATGAGTAGAATTAACTTTCAGTTAGTTGTGAAAAGTTTAAAGGGCATCAGTTGTGTAAAACATATGCTGGATAAGTTGACGGTTCATTCCGCTGTGGCGGTCCCAGATTAATAAAGGGACTTAGCCGAAAAGAAAATTAATAAATGAATGAATAAAGTTGACCGGTGGGTTTTGCACTTATTTAAAAATGTATATTAAAGATTTCAGCATTCTGTTTCTGAAATTGTCAATATCCTTCGACCGTAGAGCAAAAGGGATTGAAAAATATAAAAATATTCATAAAATATAACATAAAATGCTTTGGTTTTATAAACAAAGGCTTAAAATTTAACACTAACTAACAGAGAAGCCTTGTTTTGGTGCATTAATCAACTATACTGTTGAATCAAGATTTAAAATTGTCTAAAAATGTGTGTAAATGGATGTTGTTGTTGTTGTTTTTTTCTTTCTCTCCATTCAAGTATTGTAATCAATAAAACAATAGACTCCAGAAAATATTAACTAACAAAGACATTAGTAACATGCTTAAACAAAAGGCTGTGAATGGGTATCTCTTTGTGTCATCTGATCTCTTTTCAAAAGGAACATAAAAGAAACATTTGTGGAAGCCAGAGAAAACATGGAGAGCGTTTTGTGGAATGATTAATAGGACAGTTTGCATGCGTGAGTGCTGTCGCTCCAGAGGATCCAGAGGGGATAACAGTCATTTCAAAGTCAAGGTGCTTGTCAAGCTTGTCAATGCAGATGAGCTGTTGAGACGTGCTGTTCAACTAAAGCAAACTGCATCCGACAACCTCACAGGGACCTTTCAGCCCCGTATAGAAACATTGACCTGTTCATTTTGATGGTTTGTTTTATGTAAACACAAAATTAATGAAGTATGTATGTCATCATCTACGATACAAGATACACATATTCATAAAACAAATTCAAAAAACTGTTTATTTGATTCCAGATTAATCTAATCACATCATTTGAAAGTTTTTGAATGCAATTTGAATGGCATTTTTGTTAAATACTTTGGCAAGTCTGCATTGAATTTGCTAAGTTTTATCACAAAATCACTAACAAAAGTAAAGTTTTACATCCCCCCCCATTAATCAAACACACCCTTTTAGCTGATACTGCATTCTGTTGCAGTCCAAATCCAATCAACTTGTTATTTTAAGATAAATGTGCAAATTCGAGATAGTTTTCATGTATTTGTTTTGCATACAAGTACCTGCCTGTAAAGTTTTGGAATCTGTGCTTCCATAAAGAACATTTCACAAGAATATTTCCATTATACAAACGTTTCTTCACACAAAACAATAAAGGTAAAAAACAACAACAACAAAAATACTCTTTCATTAAACAGCTCTTAAAAGCATATTTTTTCGTAGTACATTTTATAAACGTTAATAAAAATGAATAAATGAAGTCCCTTTTGGTGGAGTTTCCTTGGATTTTAAAGGCTCTTAATGGAACCATCAATGCCTATAAAAAACCTTTACATTGTTAATAGTGCATTGTTCAAGGAGTTCTTTACACGTGTAAAAATAAAGGTTCTTTATGTTTAACATCTATTAAACAAAATGTTCTTTTGTGGTAAAATTTCTATAAAATGTTCTGCACACGTTTTTTGAATAACAGTTTTCCTGGATAGCTGGATAATTTATCTTTTATATCTGTAATTCTATAAATAAGAAAGGTTCTTCTATAAAACCATCTTTTTAAAAGATTTTTAGAATTTTACTCAAATATGCAGTGAGTCAATTTCTTTTCCTTTCTCTTTATGTATAGTATAATATGTATTTCCATATTTTTGACTTTGCAACTTAGTGACCTTAGTTCAGAAGACAAAAACAGTAGGTGTCAGCCTTGAGCTTTAAATAGTTATTCAAAATATGTTTTTATTTGATTTTTCTTTCTTTTTTTGTCATGTACAGTTCTACATTCAGGTACATTCAGACATTTCAGAAGAATGTTTAGTTGACTTTTCAACGACAAAATAAAGAGATGTTTGTAAAGATATAAATTTGACCTTGGATATGGTGAACATGCAAACTGATGCCATACAGATGCAGGAATGATGCATTTTAATAGATTAAACACAGAAATGAGTTGCTTTTGCGCACTGCTCTTCCATTGTCCTAAATCAAAGGGTTCTGATTAAATGCCTAAAACAACGTCTTCTTTTTATGCTCCATGAAATACATCAATACTAACACTGAAATTTTTAGGTTTACTGATTGTGACAGTCAAATACTTATTTTTAACTTATTAACCATTTAACTGCACCACCAAGAAAAAAAAATGTTTGGATTGCATTTCTTAACTCCTAATGCTGCTTAACACACTCAATGCGTTTTCTTTCAACACATCCCATAATTTCTAAAATATCAACCTCGACCAAATGGTAGATGTGTCGGTTTATTGTAAAAGTACCAGAACTAATGCATATACTATAAAAAAATCTGAAAATATGATGTGTAAGACCAATTTATTTAAAAAAAACAAAAAAAAACTTTTTTTAAAGTGTGCCATAAAATATTTCAGATTCTCATTTAACATGATTTTGGTTTTATTGTATAAAAAAAAAAAAACAAGAAATCATGTGTAGTAATGCAACAGAATTATGTTTGTTTGAATTTTTTTTTTAAACCGTGTGTAAGCCACTACTTAAAACAGTCATTCTTTAAATGACTTTAGTAATTATTTAAAACAGTAAAAACATGGTCAACCATTTGGTAGAGCGGCAGTCAATAATAAATTTTCCTCTTTTGATATTGCCTCTTTTAAACAAAAATGCAATAAAATAAAAATATAATAACATTTGCATCACTGTCTTTTATTTAAAAAAATAATGTAGGCCCATACTTTAAGAGTCTACTCTTAGGTCTACTCACATTCATATATCTGACCTCATCACTGTAGTGTAGCTTTGTTTATAGTCTAAATTTAACATTTTACTTCTGGGAAGTTGATGAAATAACATGTAACTTATATATATATATATATATATATATATATATATATATATATATATATATATATATATATGTAACTTTAAATATAATTTTCTGTCACATAAAATACTATTGAATTTAAGTCCTAGACTCAAGATATTGTTTTTTCTGCTTGTTCTAACTGATTATTTAAAATGAGCCGAATCAACTTTTTTGTCGAGTTCCTTTAAATTTGAAAAAAGAAAAAAAAACAACAATTAATTTAACACAAAATGAAGGAATTGAGGAACCCAGCATTTTTTACAGTGTATTTGGTTTAAGAAAACCAAACTTTTTTTTGATTGAATAAATTTGTCGGTGGCTTAAGTGGCTGCACGTAAAAGTCAGTATTTTGAAGGTGGCACTAAGCAAGAACCAGGCATTGAAGAGTTAATACAATCTCAATTTCACTCTATCACAGCTATACTGTCCCCTTGAGCAAGTCACTTAACCTTTGTTTCCAGCAGGGCGATGAGAAGTGTCACCTAAATGGCAAGTTACTCACTGGCTAGTCATGACAAATACCGGGGTCAGTCGGAGGCTGTTTAGTTCCTGCCCGCTAGTGGTGGTGGTGGTGGTGGTGGTGGTGGGGGGGGGAATAAAAAAAACGTACCCAGAATATTTTTACAGAGTGCCCTTGCCACTATGCTTATTAAATATTAATTTCAGAGACTAAAATATGTTATAAAGAAATCATTTCTTTCTGAAGGGTGTTCTCTCAAACCATTAAGCAGATCTATTTTCTACCGGGAGAGAAACAACTGGCCTAATTAAACAGTGAGAATAACATTTACACAAGTGGAAGTGTGCACACTTCCTGTTCACAACTAAAATTTGCATGTGTGTGTGTGTGTGTGTGTGCTAATGCATAAAATATGCTTAGATCTCGTCAGAGTAGAAAAAAAAAAAAAAAAAAAAACCTGTGTAGAGTAAAAATGTCACACACACACACACAAAACTACAGAAACAGCTTTATTGACAACAAATAAATATACACATTTATAATTACATCATACTAGCTAAAAAAATAGTGTACAGATCTTCAGGTTGGAAAAAAAATTATATTTAGCATGTTTTTTTTTTTGTTTGTTTGTCTTTTTACATGTACGTTCTTGTTCATTAAAATACAGGAGTAAATGTTTTGCAACTTAATGCCATGACATTCAACTTTGCTATTCCTAAAATGTAAACAAGTTAAGTAATATGCTGCCATTCTTAACATACTAAAGACAAAGCCATAAAAATTCTTTAAAACAATCCTAATGTCCCTTAAATGCAAATACATAATACATTTTCACAGTTTTGATACAAACAAAAGAAACAAGATCTCAGGCAATAGCAGCATTTCAAACGGTGTTAGAATCCATGTTAAATTTCACTGAATATCCTCTCAAAAGTTTGTGCTCTAGAAATACATAATGCAATCTTTCAGAATGATCATTTTGCTCAACCTCATTATTATAATTTCAGTAGAAAGCTAAACGCACAACCATAAAACAAACGATATCCCAAAAGTGACTGTGTGTGATATACAAGTTAAATACATAAATAAAACTGTGCTTAATAATAATAATAATAGAGATTCAAGTAACAAACACCATTACATGGACGGCTATGGTTTAACTCATCTGTAAAGCAGCAATTCAACACAGCCAGAGAGAAAATATTTCATGCTGACTCTACCCAATATGTGGACAAGAGCTCAAATCAATCATTCCTTCAACTGGTTTAACATGCTGTTACTTCATTAAAACAGAGCTGCGGTGAAGTCATGACAGAAACATGCACAGAATGAACACGAGAACGTCGGGTGTCGTCCTTGAAGAGAATTCCAGTCAAAATATTTGTCAATTTAAACGAATGTTAACTCGTTCAACCAGTCAGCACAGATAATTCAAGTTTCTGTGACATCATGAGGTTAAAGACTAGTATGCATTAACACCTACACTCCAGGAGAGCATGTACTAAATAGATGAAATTTAAAAGGTGTGGCGCAATAAAACGTGTATCAGCGAATCACTCGCTTGTTTTCAGGCCACAAACATAGATTACAAGGATTTTGGCACATGCTACGGTATAAACCATATGTTACAGATTGGTTCATGGCATGTCGTCAAGCCTGCAAAAAATGTTGGCTTTCTCTGCAGGAACAAACACTCTTGAGGGAATAAACTCCAACCAAAACAGTTTGGATTTTGTTCAAAACCTTTAAAAAAAAAAGTTCTGAACTATAAAATAAAGAGCTGTATTTGATGCTTAACTAACACCAGAAAATGAAAGCTTGTAGATGAACAGCCTTACAGACATAGCCAATTTCTAAAACGAGACAGGACTGTAGTCCGTTATAAATAATAATAATAAATGTATCTTAGAATAACCACCAAAAACAAGGCCTGCAAATTACTCTCTTTTGATGATTTTGGGTTTGGAACTCTTCATGTAGGACTGATAAAAGAAAGAACTGAAGAGGAGCAAATAGCTGAGGTACATGAGCGAAGCCCACACTATGTTATCTAGGTAAGATGGACAGTCCCCATCTTGCATCCACTGGTACACTAGTGCACTTACTGCCAGGCCCATGGCCATCTGGGCAATCTGAGAGGATGTGATGAGGATGGCACAGGGTTTTGGCACACGGAGTCCTGCAGCACGGGCTGCGTAGTAGCTGTACATGAGTGCGTGGACGGTGTAATTCATGGTCATGAACCAGCCTCCACCGGCGACCTGGTCTTTGTAGGAATACCAAGAGTACACCAGCACAGTGATGTGATGATACCAGTGCAGGAAGATCAGACGCTGCTTGCGCAGGACAATAAACATGGTGTCACCTGTGGGGGGAGGGGGTTGACAACGTGAGGGTTAGGAAATGTGAAAATTCTATATAAAACCAGAATATTATATAAAAGATTAGAATCAGATAACTTTATATAGCATCATTTTGTAAAAAAAAAAATGCTTTTTTTTTTAGCTAACAATTAAAGTCAGTGGGTCCCAGCATGATTCTGGATCTTTTTCTTAAAATATATTGCAGAAAAAAAAAAAAAAAAAAAAAAAAAAGTCAAATAAATTACAATTTAGGGTACTAAAGCAGCTATTTTAAGGGAGATATAATTGAGAAACGCTGAATTATGGCATTTACTATTCCTAAATAATTTTTCCCAATTTAGACTTTTTTTTGCCTTTAAATAGCAGGGTTACAGCTTATTTCTTAGACTAAAATGCATGTTTGAGCATATCTTAACTAAAAATAACTTGCAGTTACAACTCAAAATGCACCAGTGCTAGTTTGCACACCATAAATGATGCACACCATAAATGGTTTCTTAGTCAATTCAATAAAAGCTGCATAAATGACCCATCTTAACTCCTTTGTAAAACCAAGCCATAAAGTTACAACATGTTTTTCATAAGACCAAGTTTTGTGGTGGACACTGACTCAGGTACTAAACAATTTGCTTGTTCCTCAAAATATCTTCTTTAGTCTCTACTGCAGAAATTCAAGTCATGTAGGTTTAGAACAACATGAGGGCAAGTGAAAGGTCAAAAGAGGGTCGTTTTTGGTCCAAAAAAAAAATAAATAAATAAAAGTCTTACCTAGTTCTGGAGCTTTGCTCAGCACAAAAGCACAAGCCCAGAACTTGCTTATGGGCCCATAGTAGAAGCTCTGATCACAAACAGACTGCTTAAAACCACTGGTGCTGAGAATGTACAACATGAAGCACCCAGTTCTCACTGCTCCAATGATACTGAAAAAGAAAAATACATGAACTGCATATGAATGCTGTCTGCCAAGGCTGTAACACCATGGAAACAAATCATAAACAATACAGGCCTCTAGTGAACTCTGAGGTGGGGCGGGAGGAGAGAGGAGAAAAAACAAAAACAAAAAAAAGCATGCTAGGCATGTCAGACAAACACTGCTATGGTTGCAGGCAGTTTCTGTGTTTAACAAATCAATACCAAAACATTCACTACGTGGTGAAAGTCCAGTTGCCATGAGAGATCTAAAGAGCATGTGATCGGAGGTTACTGCTGCCATTCAATCACAATATTGCATGGTTCCTTTCACAGACATGCAAACAGTTACTTTGTGCTTGCTGTCATCTCTGTCTTCTTTGGAGATGTAAATAAGACTTCTTCCCCCAACCCAAAAGAAACCAAAGCCAGCCTCAAACAATAGACACTGAAGACTTAAAGCACGTGAATTGATTACTCTCGAACATCACACTGCCATGTATGCTGGCATGCTCATGTTTCAAACTTGTGCAAGAAACAATAGATATTGTTTTCCATTATAACAACCATATGTTTTGTAACCTAATATCCAACCGCCAAATAAACTACAATATATGGGGTTTCAACTATAGATTTTAGATGTTTTATATTATTTTTTGTGGCTTTATATTGAGAGAGAGGTCGGGTTTCATAGTTTCAAAGTCTTAAGACAAATTTAAGACTGAGACATTAAGACTAAACTTTAATAAGTTACTGGAGAAAACGGTTTATGTATTGTAAAAATGTATATTGTAAAGTGTTATTATTATTTAAAGTATGACATTTGGATAACTCTGTTGCCAAACAAAGAATCAGGAATAACTATTTATTGATTGTTTAAGAAAAAAAACAACAAATGTATAAATTTAAAAATGTTGGCACAAATTCAATTCTTTTTTTTTTTTTTTTTGAAAAGGTGAATTTAGATTTTAAAAACCCTTAGGTCCTTTACAAATCACAGAAACACTACTTGAAGAACTTTGTGTACCAGATCAAAAGGTTTTTCATTAAATGTCAGATTCAACTAAACTTTAAAAAAAAGGTAAATAAATTAAGACAAATGTGTTATACTGGGCATTTAATTAACTTAAGTTAACATAATTAGTCTTTTAGATCAAGTGTTTCATAGGTCCAGAAATTCCCTTCATTTTGAGAATATTATTCAGTCACAAGTAAACAGCTTAAAATACTAAACGACTAACTAATGTTTGTTTAATTTAAAGAGAGAGAGAGAGAGATCAGATTAAGAATCATCCAAACGCCATCTGATTTTTTTCCCCTAAAATTTGCATTTTTCCCCTCAGCCTGCTTTTATGTTCAGTTATAAATTTCACTTTTAAAGCAATGAAAAGCAGTTAATTGCAATGGAAGTGAAATTACTGAACCTACACACTGGAGCCCTTTGAAGGAAGGGAGGGAAGAAAAAAAAAAAAGTTGGAAGAAAATTTCAGATGGTATTTAGAGGCTTTTTCATCTGAACAAGCAGTGTACAGGCAGGTGTACAGGATTAGAATCACTTACAAAAACTTCCCCATACTTTTATCTTTAAAAAAAAAATAGTAACCAGGTTTTCAAGAGCATTCAGTTTTACTACAAATGATGTGCATCAAAACCATGGTGAAATTATGTTTAAACTAACAAAAGTAACTGTATTAAAAACCTTGGTCAATTACTAATGTGAATAGTATTAATCTTGTCTGTAGAGAGTTCGAATATAAAAACATGTTTGTGGACACAACAAAATAAAAATTAAAGGAGAAAATATTTGTTTTACTTCATTTGTACTCACCTGAAAATGGCCAAACTAAGGGACCACAATACTAGCACTTTCCGGAGATCAAGTCTTTGTCTGTCCTTCATGAAGTGCTGTCCACCAAACACAAGCACTACATACACAGCACCAAACAAAAACGACTTTGTCCTGAAATAGAAAAAAAAAGATGATGACACCAAGAAGAGTTTCCTACAAATTTCCAGGCAAAGGCGCAGGTGTATTTACATAAACCAGAGACAGCTCTTACCAGTTGTCCTGCATCCATTCAATGGCAAGCCTTTCATCAAAGTGACGCTCGAAATCATACTCGGTCAAAGGAAGCTGGAAGTCTGTCACGTTCATTTTTTTTTTTTTTTTTTATGGTAAACTGCGTTCGAGGGGAAGATAATTCGAGCAAAGTTTGTGGATACTGTCCGCTCGGCACGGCAGCCACTAGTTAACTAAGCAGCCTCAGATACACACCTGTGTCCACACCTGTCCTATGTAAATCAGGGTGGAGTTAATAGTGGTGTTTAGGGAGTGACTCTCTGCCTCTCTCTGATTTTGTTTCCCGAAAGGAAGAGTTGTACCAGTTTTTATACAGCGATACACTAGTTTTTGTGACGTAGGCATAGATAAAAAGTCAATTTGGATAGGTGAAAATTACAATGAATTATGCAAATTCAGTGGAGAGTTCTATAACGTTAACAGCCAAATAATTAATGTCATTCATTTTTTTAATTTAACACGTTAAAAGAAAGAAAGAAAGAAAGAAAGAAAGAAAGAAAGAAAGAAAGAAAGAAAGAAAGAAAGAAAGAAAGAAAGAAAGAAAGAAAGAAAGAAAGAAATCTAAATACAATTGTGTTTTTATGCCAGTGGCGAAGTTAATATATTTTTATGGACACGAACGTTGTTGTATTTTAAAGATGGCTATTACATTTTGTTTAAAGAAGTACGTTTAAAAAGTAATTAATTTAATAATTAATCAGAATCAGTTTTATTGCCAAGTGTGCTTCACACACAAGGAATTTGTTTTGGCTACAGAAGCTTCCAGTGTACATAAAGTGACAAGTGACAACACAGAATAAATATGAAAAAATACGATAAACATTAAACAGAGATGCAGTTAGTCAAAAGATCTGATGTTGGATTGTATGTACAGATTTGTTATAAATATACAGGTTATGGGTGCTGTGTACAAATGCGTATGGAGAAAGTACTGTCCTGTACTGAAAGTACTGTTATGTTAATGAACAAACATAATCCACTCACTTTCCTTATGCCTTCAGGGTCATGGAAATTAGTCGATGCGAATAAACATTATTTGATTGAACTTGTTCAGTGACATCGAATTCTCGGCTTCTTGTTTAATGTGAGTAAAACATCCGTGTATGTGGCAAATTCCATAGTATCTGGTTAGCAATTTCTGAAGTACCACATGTTGGCACGTGAGGGCGCTATTACACTTTGATACATGATTCACAAAAGCCCTCTAAGATAGGTGATATAGGTCTATGTATGACTAAAATAAAACTAATCCAATATATTATTGCAAATATTCATTTTATATTAACCCATATTTTGGGTTAAGTTTGAATAAACATTTTTACCTTTTGTAATTGTTCATAGTTATAAGGATTGTTTTACCCATAAATAGCAAACATATTTTAAAGTTTGATATAACTTAAATATATATTCATTCATTCATTTTCTTTTCAGCTTAGTCCCTTTATTAATCTGGAATTACCACAAAAGAATGAACCGCCAACTTATCCAGCATAAGTTTTGCACAGCGTATGCCCTTCCAGACGCAACCCATCACTGGGAAACACCTATATACTCTCACGCACACACATACATTATGAACAATTAAGCGTATGCAATTCGCCTATACCGCATGTCTTTGGACTGTGGGGGAAACCAGAGCACCCGGAGGAAACCCACGTGAACATGGGGAGAACATGCAAACTCCACACAGAGATGCCAACTGACCAAGCTGGGTCTTAAACCAGCGACCTTCTTGCTGTGAGGCGACAGTGCTACCCACTGCGCCACCACGCTGCTTAAAATCTATAAATATTATTATGATTATTATTATGATTATTATTATTATTATTATTATTATCATCATCATTTTACAATTAAATTAAATTCATCTTTATTTGTAGAGCTCTTTTACAATATAGATGCGTCAGAGCAGTCTAGCATAGAAGTTCTACTAAACTGAAACTGTGTCAGTCCAGTTTTTAGAGTTTCAGTTTAGTTCAGTTCAGTGTGGTTTCATTTTCACTGCTTAAAAAGTTCAAACACTGAAGAGAAAATCCATCGATGCGCAGCTCCACAAATTCCAAACCAAGCATGCAGTGGTGACAGTGGTGAGGAACAAACTTCACCAATTGACGAAAGTGAAGGAAAAGAAAAACACATCCAGGTTTTAGATCTGTCCTATATACGACTGCTCTTGGGATGTATTATAACAGGGTGTATGCCAGTATATATCTGAATCATTTTAAATAATCCTGAGGCTGTGCACCTTGAAAGTTGAGGCAGCCAATGGCTCATGGCCTATAGGAAACTACAGCCCTTGAAATTAGAGAGAACACTAGAAGCCACTAGTAAAAACACTAGAAACACTGGAAACCATTAGTAACCACCCAACTCACACTAAAAACCACCTACAACACCACAGAAACCATCTAGGACAACCTAGTTTCTAAGCCATAGAAACCTCCATGAAATCTCCCAAAACACCTATAGCAACCACTCAAAATACAAAGCACCCACAATGCCTTAGCAGCCACATATTGGCTATCAAGGGATTTTAATGGTCAAATTGCAGTTTTATTTTCTTCAGAAATAACCCCATACTATTTAATGATTTAACATTATTTTGAGGATCTTTGACTGCTGATGGCTCTTTGAATGTTTGCTGTGGGACCTGAGGTTGGGAACCATGACTATAGTAGAAATCAGAAGAACGAATCATACTGAAAAGAGTAGCTGGAAATAGATCACACTCCTTGACTTGCCACAATGCATTCTGTAACCATTTTCTCAGGAAAGACAGGGAAATTACAGAAACAGTGGCCTATTTCTGTTGGCTATACCTACATTACATTTGACCAGTGCTGTAGGCTAATTCAACATATCACTTAGCTTAGGAATATTAGGTTATATAGTTATATAGAGCTTTCCACAATATTACTTGCTATTGATACTACATCATCTGCCTTGTTACAGTAGGTATCTTGTTAGATATCAATGCGCTCTGTACAGTAGTTCTCAATCCTGTAGGTGGCGATAATTGCGTTTCTCTCTGTATAATCAAAACACAGAAGAAGTGTGGCCTCTGTGCATGCGTGATGTTTACTACAGTATCTTAAATTAATTTAATTCGTTCACTTGTACGACTTTCTAGTTGTGTTGTGTTCTTCTTGTGTCGGTCTTGGAAATACTCTGATTCACACTGTACATGATGAGAATTTATCAATCCTTATTTAATGCTGCTAAATTTAGGAGTGTGTTTGACTTTGGTGAGCGCGATGTGACGCACTGGTTCCCCAGACATATGGCTAAAGGTGCGTGACACAAAATTTCACCTAAATTTCACAAAAATCTGTGTTTTTTTCTGTGAATTATAGTGATTTTTATTTTTGTTAAACCTTGTATTAGCGAGATACTGCCGTATCTTTCATGTTTCATCTTTATTTATAATAACTTTGTTTTCTTTTCATATGTATGGCTTTAGTTGCTATCATCTGTTTATTTATTGTTTGTTCGTTTTCTGCCTCTTTGATTGATTTGCCTGACTGACTGACTAACATTTCAATAACATTCCAGTCATTGAATTATTCTTTAGACACACTTAGTCTTATTAACATTATCTTATTTGTGCCAGTTAAATAAAAGCATGCCCTGTGGGTGATAGATGTAAAGTTGGTTTTATATTCACACATTCAGAATTCTCTTTAGTAATATAATTTCATTAAAGTAATCATTGCAAATTCTAAAAAGGGAAATCATATTAGCAGCCGATAACAATCATAGTAGAACATTGTTCAGTCAATTAAATAGTGCTAATGTTGTTTTAAAGTCATACTTGCATGCGATTTTAGACCGAATATTCATTGGTACCCTGTCACAAGTTGTCACTGTTCAAAAATGAACGAATGTGGGACTCTAAAACCAACTTTACCTCAATTGGTGGGTTTCTGAATCTTTTATCATGTCGTAAAAATGACGTAGATATCAACCTTTCATCAAAGTTGTCAAAATATTCAACAACAATGATTCTAATCTTAGGACAGCATTTTTATTAAATTTTTGATTCTCCCAAAATATTAAAAGGTCTATTTCAAACATTGAAAGTCAAGTTAATTCATATGTTTTGTTCAAGTTATAGAATAGCATGGACATTTGTTTGTCACTACATTTTATTTGTTGTTGTTTTTCTTATGAATATGAGCTTTGGCAATGCAGAGACTATGTTTTAGACTGGTTGCTCTTGTTTCTTTTAATTTTATTTAGAATATGAGGTTAATTATTCATTGCTGCTCTCATAATCGCAATTAAAATCATGGGAAATGTTATGCAAAGCACATCGGTGCCTTGTTTTCCTTTTCATTGTACACTCAGAAATAAAGGTACACGAGCTGTCACTGGGGTGCTACCTTTTCAAAATGTATTGGTACCTCAAAAGTATACATTAGTACCTACATATTTTAAGAGGAACACTTTTGTTCTTTTTAGGTACTGATATGTACCCTTGAGGTATTAATATGGACTTTTAGGTACAAATTTGTACATTTTATAAAGGTACCACCCCAGTGACAGCTCGCGTACCTTTATTTCTGAGAGTGTACACTATGGATATTCTGCTTTTTTCCTCTATGAATTCCTTGAATTTTGACATTTGGCTAACCGTGGGAACCGTACATGTATAATTAATCATGTCTTTCCACATTGTCATACAGAAATAGCTCACCATTTTGACTTTCTCTTTTTAGGACTCAAGCAGATGAGAGCAAATCTAAGAAACGTTGACTGCATTATTGAGATCCACGATGCTAGAATATCCTTTTTTAATAATAATAATAATACATTTTATGTATAATGAGCTTTTCTCAGTCCCAAAGCACTAACAGGCATAATGGAAAAAATTTACATTTCTAAATGATTAAATCCCAGTGTTTTTCTTTAACTGGCCAACATACCCTTTTCAGGAAGAAATTCCTTGTTTCAAGAGAGTCTTGACGTCCGGCCACACTTACTTGTACTGAACAAGATGGATGTGGCAGACACATCGAAAAAGCAGGTGTCATTATCTTTCATTATAAACTTAAATTTATTCATGAATGAAAGCACCAAATGTACTTTTATAATGTGCTGAAAATGTATTTAACAGTTTTTTTATTGTCACCAGAGTATTCTGAAGCAGTTTGAGAGAGAGGGTGTGAAAAATGTTTTATTTACAGACTGTTTAAGACAACAAGATGAGAATGTAAAAAAGGTGAGCGGCGTCAGACATTACATCACTTATTTCTAAACAAAACTCTACTGAAGAACCTGGCACATTATCATTTTAAGCATCCTGTCAGTCGCTGTCTGATGTTCCAGATTGTTCCTCTCGTGACGAAGCTGATAGAAAGTGCATCACGTTTTCACAGGGAAGAGGTGAGTTTGAATAATTTCAGTAGTGCACATTTTGATACAAAGTTTTCTGACTTTCTTTTCCATCTTCGTGCAGGAAAGAAGTTACTGCCTGATGGTCATCGGTGTGCCAAATGTGGGCAAATCATCACTGATTAATGCTTTAAGGAGGACATATTTGAAAAAAGGTATTAAATGTATGCTTTGGAAAAAAATGACAATAAATCCTACACCTACAGAAGACCTAAACATTGATTATTTTTATTACCATCAGGCAAAGCTTCAAAAGTCGGAGCTGAACCAGGCATTACAAAGGCTGTCCTGACTAAAATTCAGGTATTAATTATAATGAGTTTGTTGATTAATTTGGGTTAGGTTTGTCTCGGGCTGGGCAGTATGACGGTAGATATCGTTACTGCGGAATGAAATGTGTACCATAAAAGATTTTTTTTATTCTGCGTATATTGTGAAATGTAAATAAGTGGGCATGGCCAACATTGATGAAGCTGAGAGCCAATGGGCTATATATTCAGCCAATGATAAACCTCCGGTGAAAGCTTAATGTGACTATTTTCAATTTCATACGGTTCCTTTTACATCATTAAGGTTTTAATGTAAAACAATACATTCAGCTAAATAGACTTAAGCATTAATTTAGTAGTTCAAGCGTAAAACGAGATGAAAGAGCATGTAATCACTAGTGCCATCAGGATCAGCAGGCGAGCACAGAAACTTCATTGAAAATACTGGGGTAAAATAAACTGTCATTTTTTTATAGACATGGCGTGAAAAAATGTAATGTAATGCAGTGCTTCTTGTCTGGTCTGAGACCCACTTTATATCGTATATCTATCAGGCAGTGAAGATCATTGATTTTTAAAGAAATCAGACCTTAAACGTGATAATTTTATAATGGAATTTTATTTTATAATAAAATTCAACGGAAGCACTGAGGCTGGCTGGCTGAAATTGAAAAAAGTCTTGTGTGCAAATACTCCATTGCTTTATATTTTCAACAAGAAGTGATCACTTGGTTTTAATATTTGTACAAGTACATTGTACAATTACATTGTAATTGTTTATATTTTTGTATATTTGAAGGGGAAAACGTTGGCTGTTTCCTTAAAGTGTTCACATATTTAAATTTTAATATTTAAGTGATATTTTCCTGTTACTTAGGATATTTTTTTTGATGTCTGTGAGAAAATGTTACTTGAGAATTTTTTTATAATAATAAGGTCTGTGCATATAAAACTGTGAAATTTGACATATTGTGGAATTTGTTGTTCATCTAAAGTCATATTTTGTTTACTATATAATGTTAAAAATAAAATACAAAATAATCAAATAAGATCAAATCCTTTTGTTAAATATTTAAGATTATTTATTATAAAAAGCCCTTTTGTCTATTTTCTGGAATAGCTCATTTTATTTATTTTTTAAATCTTGTTGAACTTTCTTGTACCATGAAATACAGTTTTATCATAGCGCCCAGTAGGGGTGGGCGATATGACCTAAAATTAATATCACTGTATTTTTCATCTTTTGAACGGTGATGGTATAATATCATGGTATTACTTTCAATAGCAAAATAATATACATCTCAAGGAAGAACGGACAAAAGAAACTCTCACTTCTATCACTCTTTAAAAGTTTCGGTTTGGGTCATTTTAAATGCTCAGTCTCGTTATGAGCTGATCTTCATTTCTCTGTGTTGGTGGAATAAAGCAGGCAAGTCAGCTGCACCAATTTATGAGCAGACAGAGCAGGATTCTCGCGATGACCACCAGCGCAATACCGCTCTTTGTTATGAGCCGTAGTTTCAGTGTAAACTTAGTAAAGGTGAGTTTCTTTGGCGATGATGTGTACAGTGTTAGATTTTATATTTAGCGGACATTTGCGCTGAACACGCGGTGAATGCAACGCATTGAGATTCGGGCACCTTCTCCGAAAACACTCGATTTATCTCAGCTGGCGGATCAACATTTACCTCATGTTATGATCGCTGTCATCTGCGCCATTATTATTATTATAACTTTAGGTGAGGTTTGCAAACCTGTGCACTTTTCGCTCTTCAGTCGTTTGCATTTCCTGCAGTAACAAAAGCTCCCTGTTATCTGACAGCGGGAAGCGTTGAGTGACTGACAGATAATATGAATTAATACAGCTGCAGGGTAGAGCGATTCAGCAAGTTTTTAGAGAAAATCAAATCAGATTGCACTACAATCATTATGTTCAGACACACAAATGCTCCCAAACATATTATCAGGGCGCATAGATTAAATATCGGGCGCTCATGCGACCAAAATGGTTGCAATTTCGAGCCCTGTAGTATAAGAACAGGTATTCAGACCACAACTGAACATTTTAAGAAAATTGAATGCCTTATTATTTAGAATTAGCTATTATTGATGTAAATGCAGCCGTTCAAATCGCATAATTTATTTATTACGGTATTGACGGTAAAAGAAAATCCATGTCGTGGCGCAATGTCACACCGGTGATGACTATGACACCGGTGTACCGCCCACCCCTAGCACCCAGCTCAGGATTTTTGTCATATAGCATTAAATTGATTTATGTTTTGCTAGGTCTGTGACAGACCCATAATTCATTTACTTGACACGCCAGGAGTTCTTCCACCTAGAATAGAGAACATAGAGACAGGAATGAAACTTGCTTTATGTGGTAAGTCTACCAATTTCTGAAATAGAACTTGTTTTTGTTGCAATAATATCATGGTTGTGAAGTGGTCGAATGTTTTGCTTTTTAAAACAGGTACGGTTTTGGACCATTTAGTTGGTGAAGATATCATTGCGGATTTTTTGCTTTTTTCGTTGAACAGACTGGAAAGATTTAGGTAGGTCTAAAGGAGTTGTGAGCAACGCTGATGTTTCATAACAGTAAATAATTATTTCATTTTTGATGTTGTGTGGCATAGCAATGCAATACGTACAGAATAGAAATCCATGATTGTGACAATTCCTCCTGTAGTTATGTGGAGAAGTACGGTCTTGGAGAGTCTTGTGATGATATTCAACATGTACTGAAGTGTATAGCAGTGAAACTTGGCAAGACCAGACGTGTAAAGGCCATCACTGGTGTTGGTGAGTAGATTCACTCTGAACGCTTTGTTTTTATTTCAATTCAATTCACCTTTATTTGTATAGCGCTAATACAATGTAGATTGTGTCAAGGCAGCTTCATATAAAAGGTCATAGTAAATTGAAACAGTGTAGTTCAGTTTGTAGTGTTTAAGTTCAGTTCAGTTTAGCTCAGTTCAGTGTGGTTTAAAATCACCACTGAGAGTCCAAACACTGAAGAGCAAATCCAACAATTTCAGTAATTTCACATAATTAATAAGTCGAAGTTTAATTTACTATTTTTAAAGGTCTTAATTTTACATGAGGAAAGATCTACTCAAACCAAAATTTGATGTGAACACTTATGATTATACAAGACAGTTGTCCTGCTTAATTTAGCTAAGAAATGCCTTTTTTATGTTGGACTGCAACACTAGCTCCATCTTTTAGAATTGAGATATCACAGACTGCTATGTGATTGCCATTGGTTAAGAATCTGGGAATACATAAAAGAGCTCTCCTGATGTCTATACAGGACTGTTTTGTGAATTTTTTTTTCACTTAATTCTTATTGAAAACTGCTCTAAATCTAACATTTAAATTTGTCATTTGTTTTTTTTTTTAATGCTTTTTACATAAATTTTACCTATTGTCTTTAAGTTTTATACGTTAACAGCAGGGGCAACATGGTGGCTCAGTGGTTAGCACTGTTGCCTCACAGCAAGAAGGTCACTGGTTCGAGTTCCGGCTGGGCCAGTTGGCATTTCTGTGAAGAAAATTCCCCCGTGATCCAAACATGTGATATAGGTGAATTGAATAAACAAAATTTTCCAAAGTGTATGAGTGTGAGTATGAATGAGTGTGTATGGTTGTTTCCCAGTGCTGGGTTGCTGCTGGAAGGGCATCCGCTGCGTAAAACATATGCTGGAATAGTTCATTCAGACTAAGCTGAAGGAAAATGAATGAATAAACATTAACAGTATAAAATTACAATAGTTTTAATAGTATATGATGTAACACGATTAATGTTGTCTGATACTATGAGTGATAAAAGAAAAATAAATAAATATATAAAATACATATGAACTGAGATAAAATACACATTGTAAAAAAAAAAAAAGTCGATCAAGCAGTCTATAATGTAACAAAAAAAAATAATTTTGCTTTGGAGGTTTCCTTTGATAGATAATCCATCCATAAGGTCACAAAATACTCAATATTTCCCTTCATCTGTTCAAGGATTGACTGCTGTGTTCTGAACTGTGGTCTGATTAGTCAGATAAAACAGTCTGTTTTGATTGGTCCACCCTTTACAGCAGGCATGTCCAAGCTCGGTCCTGGAGGGCCGGTGTCCTGCAAAGTTTAGTTCCAACCACAATCAGACACACCTGGGCTAGCTAATCAAGCACTTACTAGGCTTTCTAGAAACATCCGTGCAGGTGTGTTGAGGCAAGTTGGAGCTAAAATCTGCAGGACACCGGCCCTCCAGGACCGAGTTTGGACACCCCTGCTTAACAGCATGTCATTGTTGGCACATCTGAATTTGGAATTATTGAAGATTTTTTTTCTACATGTTTCATACACTTTGATCTTTAAAAATTTGCAGATGTTTTACATTCACAAACAGTTTTATTACACTCTGCCAGGTAATATGCAAAATATCAGATCATAATAGGGGGAAAAACTGTTTTAAACTGTGTTAAAACATAACTTATGGAATGTATTTAACCAATAATAAATCCACTCTTTAGGCAACATCACGGTGCAGTTGCCAGACTACAGTGCAGCAGCCTATGATTTCATCAGAGCATTCCGAAAAGGAGAACTTGGAAAAGTAATGCTTGACTAATCGTATGTTTAATAGCAGATTGGTAATCATTATTGCATTGAAAGCTTGACCTTCTGTCAAGACTAAACACTTGAGAAGCACCAAATACTTTTAATGTTTTAATTAAAAGATGGTGCGCATGGTATCTTTGACACATCTTTGCTTTTATTGTGTAGTTATTAGAAAAAGTGCTTTGAATGTATTCTTTTTTTGCTTACTGCATAAGTTACAATAAATTCAGTTTCATTTAAACAGCATTGATATCTCGTGAGCGCACAAAGATTACAACCAAATGGGAACTGGCAACACAAAAATACTTCATTTAACTCTTTTTCTTTCACAGTTATCATTCATATTATTATATGGATTACTTGGCATGTGTTGGCTTTTATTTGTAAAACTATATCTTGGATATATCTAACAGCTGGCAAACAGAACATTTATACTGTTTCTCTCTATATATATCTTAAAAACATTTAATTTCACAGCATTATTAAACACTTGTGGACTTAATGCATACAGTATTCACATTAGTTTACAGGTTATCAAAATTCCCTACTAGAGAAATACAAAATTGTTTGAATACATCAAAGTATGACTAAAGTAGGAATTTATAAACAGGACATTTACACACCTCTGCAGTGGAAGTACAGAAAGACATACAGTGTGTTTTATCTTCTAAATGTGTTACAGCAACAAAATATTGGAAATATAACAGACAAAGATTCATATAAAATGTTTGTTTGTGTAAATCTCAAAGACAGTGGTGCTTCTTCAGCAGTAACACAGTATTTTTGCCATCCAGGACAAGATGTAACCAGCATAATTCAAGCAGACTATAGTTTTATAGTTACTAATGCTCCTGTTGAAGTGAACAAAGCAGTCTAACCCTTCCGATCCTATTTCTTAAATGTCTACTAAACTAAACAGATGATTTTTAATCTTTCGTTTGTCTTTGTGTGCAACAAAGTCCACATTTTTAAACATGGGTGTTGCACAGTAACATACATAAGCATCTTATTCAGCTGTGCCCTAAACTGCCTCAAGGGGCAAAGTGCATCATGTAGTTTATTGGTAAAAGCAGAGCTGAAAGTCTGGTGATGGTGGAGCCGTGCACTGTTGCGCCTGATGTCCTGGCGAGGTAAAGCTCCCAGTTTGTTCTGTTACTGTAATAGTCATCTCCACGTTCTGAGCTGTCATCCGGGCGACGCTGAGCTGATGCGTACCACCCTCCAGCTCCCAGTGCCACTGCTGCTCCAGCAGCCGCAGCCCCTGCGACCCGTACAGCAGGGGAGCCTCTTGCGCGAGACGTCCGGCCACCTCGAGCAGTGCCCCGTGCTGAACCCCTGGCACCTCCTCTGCCACCCTTGGACATCACCTGATCGCACAGGAAAGCTGATAGCAGGAGAAATATACAGCAAGTGGCGACTGCCCTGTTCATTCTGGATCACCCTGTGTTTGGAAGAAAAACATGGAGATGATTATGAAATCAACACCAAAATGATAGTTACAATATAGTAGTTCTTACGCTAGCAGATGAAAATATCCTGTTAGTGCACACTGCAATTTTGATGTCTGCCGCTTTAAATGTTAAAGTTAAATAAGGATTGATTCTAATCACTGTGTTCAAATGTTTGTTTTTTTTGAAGGTGCCTTAGAATGAAAATTGGGAAATATCTGAATAATAAGAGTTCCTCGTACTTATGTAAATCTTGTAAGTGTAAAAAAAGAGGCCAGTCGGAATAAAACAGACTGTGATGATCCACATGCGATCATTAATATGTATGCTGTGTTAGATTGGCTATAATGTTTGCTAGTAAGATTACAACTGAATTTTTTTCTCTCTTATTTTTAAGTTTATCTAAGCGTGCGTTATACCTACATGTAAGGCTGTTATTTTGAAAACAGGACGGACTTTAACCTAAAGAGTAAAGGCTGATGTATACTTCTGCGTCAAGCGCACGGGCCACACGCGTATGGCCCCCCTGTACTGATGCTGAAGCGCACCTGTAACTACACGTTGTAACGACATGTAGCGTAAGCTCTGTGATTGGTCGACTTGGTGATGAACATGGGATGTGGTGAGAGCCGCAAGCCCGATAGAGTGAGTGTTTACACGTGTCGAGTCGCGCAAAGGAGCTCCAGATGGAAATTTTGTTTTGTGTTTACCTCATGATTAAAGTTGTTGCACGTCCGCCAGTTCCCACCTCCGAATGAGCGTGTTTTAGCTACTCGTAGCGTTCAGAAAAAAAACAAAACACTCGCAAAGTTACTCGACACAGGAACATAAAAACCTACCGGCAGCTAGCGTTTCAGAAGTGTTATTGCAGAGCTACACACAGCACGCAGAAGTATAAATGCACAACTACGCGCAAGGCTTGCGCCATGGGTCACGCAGATCACTCGACACAGAAGTATAAACCAGCCTTAGCAGTTCTGTGAAAGAGGCAGCCATGCTTGAGTCTCATCTGTTTACAGCTTGTCAGAATGCAAAATGCAGGATATATGGATTGTAAATGTATGCAGTGCTACCTCAAGGATTCATATAGTCAGCTTTAAAGGTTAGTTTAACATGTATATTATGAAATTTGCTGCATATGTTTGTAAAGAGGAAACAATCCACTGCTAAATATGTCTTTATGCATCATGTCATAACACTCAGTGCTTTACTGTGTTTCTTTCTGGAAGGAATGGATGGTAATAAACTTCAAAACTCAACTGTTTATGTAAAGGTTGATATTAGTTCCTGCCTGTGTTTTTATGTACGAGCAATTCCATGCAAATGTCAACCTTGCCATTAAAAAAAATAACGTTTTCACAAAAATAGTGAAACCGTTTCTAGATTTTTTTTGTGTTAGCAAGTATTTTACACAACTTTAGAAATACTCAAAAATGTCTCTATTAGTGTTTTCAAACTATTATAATTGATTTACCACAGTCACAACAATGGCATTTTCACATCTGTCACATCCACAACGAAGCTTTTCCCTTATAATTGCAAACATTTCAAATAAAAGCAAATCAATCATTGTTGTTTTATAGTGAGCCAACTCTTATTTTTTGGATTAGTATTGTTTCTTTTGGGTTGTGCAGTTTAATTCACTGAATTTCTACAAAGTATGTTGTATACTGTAAACTCGCAGAAGATTTTGGTCACATCCATAACGCATGTTTATTTTCCTCATTTAAAATATAAAAAACGTTTACAGATTGATATTTTTCTGCTCCCAGAATTCTGTGGTTAGTTGTTTTGGAAAATGTAAACAGATGTTTTAATATTGTTGAGGTATACTTTCTCTGTGAATTTATGTTTTGAGATTTTAGTTCAAATATCACATCCATAACGCTGGAATTGCTTGTATGTTAAAACTAGAACATACAACTACATTGTGTCATTCTACACTGTAAAACCCTATAAGGTAACTCAAACCATTTAAGGAAACTCATGGCAACAAACCATTTAAGTTCATAAACTAATCCTAATGAGTACTGTGAACTAATCCATTTGAGTAAACAAAGCAATTTTAGCACAGTAAAACCCAATAAATAAGGAGAACTCAAACCAACTGAGTACTGTAAAACTCAATAAGTTAAGGCAATGCAAACCGTTTGAGTTAAAAAAAAAAGTCTATATGAGTACAGTGGACTAACTCCATTAAAGTTGAAGTAATGAGGTATTTAATTAACTCAATACCTTCAACACTCAGTTCGAAACTCTTTTCAAATGAGTGGTATTAACTTTCAGTAAATTTTGAGTTAACTACACTCATTTCATTTGATAAAGTTGACTTGGGTTTTACAGTGTATCAATACATTCCTTGTATGGCACCTTTAACTACTTAACGCTTTAATTTTCCTTCTTTGTTTATTTTGTTGTTGAATGTATTGCACATATTTACATTTCTGCTGAAACATGTAACTGTGTTCTGGACGGCACTGGGATATTTGTGACTAGTATACCACTTCTCTGTTTGTTTGTTTTTTTTTGTATATCATTCTTTTTACCCCTTAGTGAAGAATAAAAAAGAACTTCACTTTCTTGTCCTTAAGTCTAAAAATGTATTTCACCAAAACAATCGCCACTGCGGCCCCTATTTGTATTTTTATACTTGGAATTAATATTTTAAAATCACATTTAAATTCTATGAATGTCATTGCTTTGGGCTTTGGTGTCAAAAAGATCAAGAACCACACCATAAGGTCAAAGTTAGAAATCTCCGAAAAGTATTTGGTTGTCAGATGTTGTGGACTAGATGCATAGTTCAAGTGATGAATTGCAATGTTAAAAATGTCATTTTAAGTGAAGAAAAAAAAAACTCTGTTAACTTTGATTTACCTTATCATTACATTTTAATTTTACTGTAAAATATAATTGACTTCTTCTCAATCTATGTAATTTATTTAAAACATTATTTTAAAAGGTTAGGTTTAGTGGCCATGTTTTACATTTCATTGTATGTTATTTTTCTAAACATATATAGCCTGTGTGTGTGTGTGTTTTGTGCCATTTATAAAGTTCTTCTCATAGCCTTTTTAAACAATAGCCTATAGTTTTATTTATTTATTTTGCATCCAAAAATGCCAAATGGTTCAAAATAATTGTGAATTTACAAAAAAAAACAGTGGTTTCCAAAATCACTTCACATGGTTTTATAGTATGTACTAACATTAAAATAAAAATGACATCCATGGATAAGTGAATGAAGTTACTTGAAGGTACACAAGTAACACCCACAACTATTATTCCCGTTGTCATTTACTCCACTTATTACTGAGTTTCTTTAAAATTCAAGACATTTTGAAGAATGCTGATAACAAAACAGTTGTTACATGTCATATTCTTATTCATTTTTGTTTTTTCTTTCAATGGAGTTAATGGTTGTCTGGTAAACAACATTCTTCAAAATTCTTTAATATTCAGTATATGAGAAACTAATACATGCCTGGAACAACTTGAGAGTGAGTACGTAAGTAAATTTTTTTGGGGGGATGAACTATCTTTAAATGGACAAATATTTGGGTAATTGTTTAGCAATTAAATTTTTGTATGAGTTTTGGTTATTTCTGTTCATATTGTTATGTTTGTGAATATTTTCCATCAATTTACATACAAGTAGGTTACCATAAAACAACAAACTGGCAGTGGCTAATAATGAGCTAATATTCCTAATAAATACAGTCTTGGTGTTAATATTTTTGTCCTAAATATGATATATATAGTTGTGTGTTTAATGATGCGAGGTAATGTTAAGAAATATGGCTTTTCTCCAACTGGGTCAAGAAATACATTCATTTACAGCTTACAATAACTGCTATAGAGATCAGAAGAGTATATTATCCTAAAACTGTGGCACAGAAGACAATAAATATCAAGAATAATACGATTTGTGCAACATCTTTCGTCTGGTCACATTAAAATGGTCACTATATCAATAATTCACTTCCTTTTTAGATCACGACAATGTAACCTTTTATAAGCATTTGCAGTCTCTGAGAATAGACCGAAATGCTTTGATAAAAAAATTACGTCCATTTTTTTAACAGTCTATGGACAAATGCTAGCGACGTCGACTGATGTTCACAAACAAGGCGTTTCAAGTGTCGCGTCGTTGTCTTTGTTGTAGTATTGTTCATCTCATATGTATGCTACACCTCTGCAACAACACGTCATTATGCATGTTCATTCATTTAAATCTTTTTATCTTCGGCCATATCGAGGTACTTACCTCCGTTTGTGTCCGTGTCCACAGAATATCCCACGATATCTCACTATCATGTGTGAGATCAAATAAAATGCACGCGTTATATAAGGCAGCACACAGCTCGTAGAGGCTATGTGTGCTGCTGCTGGAGATGAATTAAAACATGGCAGGTGTATGATCATGAGGAATTGGAAAACGCAGTATTTAGAATAACAGCTTCCATCGTTTTGTTGTTTTAATGCAATTTTTAAAAAAAGGATTTATGTAGCCTAGATTATTATAATAGGCTTCATAATACGTTCATAAATGCAAGGACATTCAGTATACGAACATAAACCTACAGTATCTATTCTCGCATAAATAGCTTTAAGGTTAAGGCTTGAAGAAGTTCAAGTTGGTCCAGGTAGAACCAAAGATCATGCAGTTTTGAATACATTCAATTAAATGCAGAACAATTATCGTCTGTGCCTTTAGGTGAATCATTTATGCTTAATATAAATCCATCTTTTGAGGCAAGCATGGCGGAATAATTGTAGCCTATAAATACATTTGTTCTTTTCCATAGTTATCTTAATCATACGTTTAGTCTAAATAAGACATGTGAAAATACACACAGTGAGCTGTATTAAGCAAATATTGCACGCATTTAATTAATAACTTAACTTGATTAAGTCAAGAATAGAATAAACAAAATAGAAAAGACAGAACAGAATAAAACAGAACACAATAGAATAAGCAGAACAGAATAGAATAAAATAGAACAGAATTGAATGAACCGAATATAATGAAATAGAACATAGGAAAATTAAATAAAACCGAATAGAATAAAACAGAACAGAATAAAATAAAACAGAGTAGAATAAAATAGAACAGAATAGACTAAACAGAACAGAACAAAATAAAATAAAACAGAATATATTAAACAGAACAGAATAGATTAAACAGAACATAATAAAATGAATAGAATAACCAGAATAGAATAAAATAAAACAGAATAGAATAAACAGAACAGAATTAACAACAGACTAGAATAAATAGAAAAGAATAGAATAAATAGAACAGAATAGAATAAACAGAACAGACTAGAATAAACGAAATAAATATAATAAAATCAAACAGAATAGAATAAACAGAATATAATAGAATAAACAGAATATAATAGAATAAACAGAATAAAATATTGCTAAATCAAACAGAATAGAATAAAATAAAACAGAATAGAATAAAATAGAACTGAATAGAATAAAATAGAATCGTTTTCAATTAACTGTCATATTGCTTTTATTGTTACATTAGAATACAGAGACAAAAACAATGCTGCTGGTGAAACATTTGATTAGCTTTTGACAGATAACTAAACAAACTGGACTCTACTTCTGTGACAACATGTGTAAATCTGATAATAATCCTGCTTCTATTTCAGAAATTCATACTTGTTACGCCATGCTCCAGCAGACCCATTTCAAGTGAATCTGACTGGAAATTGTATCATTCAGAAATTTAATGTCTACTCAACTGTAAGGACTAATAAGCTCACCTGCTACATCTAATATGCTAATATTTATTAGTACTATTATATTAGAAGTATAAGATTTAGAAAGTTTGGGGTCAGTAAGAGTTTTATAAAATAATATATTTATTCGGGAAGCATAGGCTAAAATAAAAAGTAAACAAAAATTAAACCCTTAAAATAAGAAAAAAAAAGTAATTGCTTTGTCTTAAGCAACAAACAGTAATGATAACTAAACCATCATTTTACAATGCAGACTGGAACATCATAGAAATTTCATTTTAAAATATAGTAAAATATTTTGAATTGCACTAAAATATCACACTTATGTGTTACTGTCATGCTTTAACCAGCAGGTGGCGCCACAGTTACTCTTTACCCTGACCCAGATCACAGTGCTTTAACAAGTTTTTAAACAAGTGAATTAAACAAGATTTGCTTTATGTTACGACTTATAATAATAACAATAATCTTTTGGTCGTGGAAAACAACCAAAAGAGCAGTTATGTTTCAAAATAACCCACAATCTTTTACTAAATTAATAAAATATTAAATATACTGAGCAAATGTCTACAGCAAATAAAGAAATAGTTATCCCAAAATTGAAAATTCTGCCATCATTTACTCATCATCCATCACAGCCATATCACCCTGCAGCCTAAGACCGGTTACAAACTGAAGCTAAGCAGGGCTGAGCCTGGTCAGTCTCTGGATGGGTGACCACATGGGAAAACTAGGTTGTTGTTGGAAGTGGTGTTAGTGAGGCCTGCGGTCTGTGTGGGTCCTAATGCCCCAGTAAAGTGAAGGGGACTCTATACTATCAGTGAGCGCCGTCTTTCGGATGAGACGTTAAACTGAGGTCCTGACTCTGTGGTCATTAAAAATCCCATGGCATGGGGTGTAACCCCGGTGTCCTGGCCAGATTCCCTCCATCGGCCCTTACCCATCATGGCCTCCCAATCATCCCCATCCACTGAATTGGCTCTATTACTATCTGTCCACTCCATCAATAGCTGGTGTGGTGAGCGCACTGGCGCTGTTGTCCTGTGGCTGCCATTGCTATAAAAATACACATTACATTACACATGTTACAAACCTGTTTGAGAAATTTTGAAGAATGTTGTGGTAAAAAAAAACAGCCATTGACTTCCATGGCATTTTTTTCCTACTATGGATTGAATTTTCCAATTATTCTTCAGAACATCTTGATTTGTGTTCACAGGAGAAAATCAAGTTCAGAATCACTTGAGTAAGTGTGAGTATATGATGAGGAAAGTTTCATTTTGTGGTGAACTATCCCTTTGAAGTGCAGACTTCAAAATGAAGGGAAGACCAGATTTTTCTGACATGTATTACTGTTGCTGTAGGCCAAGTAACTGCTAAAAACATCCCCTATTTGGAATCTGTTCTATTTGGAATCTTGCTTGGCTGTCAAATTTAATACTCAAGAGTTTTTGAGATATAGACCTTTCTATTGAATATTTCTACATGTCTCAATCAGGTCCTTTAACTCAGTAATGCCCAAACACGTTTTTTGAGTAACCCCAACACTACACAATTTGAATCTTTCGACTAGCTGTAATTTCAAAATGACATCTGATGTACAACATTGAGCTGTTTACATCCTCAGACGTGGAATGATCTGTTTATATGACAGCCATACGTGGCATCTAAAAGAATCTGCAATGGTCAGGTGGTACAAGTTACACCTCCCGATTTATAAGTTCTACAAGGACTTGAACACTTTTTACAAGTTGGAAACTAGTAATGCCTGTAATTACAGCGCTGCATGACTCTCTACTAATGAGCTGGTGAAAATTCAGCAAAATGTGCTGCATTGGGGTTATTCCAGAAACGTGGTTTAATCTACTGCACCCGTGGTCCCAGAACAGCAAGCTGGGTGGCGCAGGGATCCCAAAAATCCCTTTTTTCTCTTCTGAATGGATCCTGAGCTGTGCTGGGATGTTGTTGTGTTTTGCCTTGAAAGTTTTGCAGCTATTCCCTTAGTCTCTTTGATCTGTATCTCCAGATGTTTCTGAATCGCAAGTCCGAGTTCTTCTGGATCAACCGAGGCTCCGTACACCTCCCAGGTCATTCCCTCAGCATCCCATTTCACCTCCCTTACCGGAGACTTTTGACTCTTTGATGTCTTCTGCTGGACAAGACACACTTCTGGGAAAACGTGCTGGGGAAGCTCCTTGGTGTCCTGACCCACTTGCACTCCTACATCTTTCAGGTCTTTTTGTGAGGTCATGGTACTCGCATCCCTCTTTGTCTTTTCATCCACCCATTGATGGGTGTCAACTGGACGCAATGGACCAGGCCAAGAGCAGTCCATATTGCAGCAGCGTAGGAGTCGATTGCCATCCAACCCAGTCTCACTGACAGAGGAGATGAGCCGAGGAAGAGCGAGCAGGTTGCCTGTTTGTCCCTGGCCCTTGTAGCTCTCATCCATTCCTACCAAGTGTGGAATTAGTTGTGCTGGGGCAGGAATAGGCTGTGGGTGGCAATACGCAGCAAACGTGTCCTTGAAAGCTCCATGATGGAAGTGAGAGTTGCAACAAACAGGCTCTTCAAATTTGGGGCAGGTGGACTCTGGAATGACTTCACATATCTGAATGAAACTGTGTTTGGCTGGTTGAGTTGGGCTGCTCGACCCACTGCTTCCAGCTCTGATGGACGTGGTCATCGTATTGCTTTGTTGAAGCGGCATGGCCTGTTTACACACTAAAGAAGGAAATGACTGCGCACAAACATCCTTCTCTCGTCCTTGGCAAAATGATGCGCCCATTTCACAGTAGTGAGGAGACGCTGCGGCATCTTTAAAACTCTGCAAGCTATCAGAGTGGCTTCTTTGTATTGATAACAAACTGTGATCATTCAGGTCCTTGTGCACCATCAGTGACCCACTACAGTTATGTTTATTCTGATGGCTCATTGGGTGTAAACACATACTGTCGATTCCATGGGTCTCAGCAATGTGACAACTTGCATCGTGTTGATCAATCTGGCAATGGTTTAGGCGCTCTGTTGCGGAGGATGAGGCTTCACCGGAGCTGTTCCTGAGCACATCTTCAGCTTTCAACTCTGATGAACCGCAGTCAGCTGTTACAAGGGGATCTGAGGGGATTGTTCCCACTGGTGGGAATGATATGGTGTGTCCAGCCTCTGCCATCAGATATCTGCTGGAAATGAAGAGGATGAAAAGGTTATTTTAACATTACATATATGAGTTGAATGAAAGTTGTTGTTTTGGGGTTGTTGTTTTTTTAAAAGAAAGACAAACTTTTATTTAGCAAGGATCCATTCAATCCAATCAATTCAAAGTGACAGTAATATATTATGAAAAGTATTAAGCAGCACAAATGTTCTTAAGATCGATAGCCTTGATGTGCAGAAGAGACATCTCCTGGATATAAATATTCGGACTAGCATGAAACATTTAAACAGAACTTCTATAGTACCTTTCAATGGATTGGGCTCAATTAACACTGTTCATGGCAGAACTACACTTTCATTTGACAGTATACAGATAAGGGGGAAAGCTGGTTGAAGTGTCTGTGAATCCACCACTGTCCTAATTCCACAGGGTTTGATTTCTCACTCTACAGTCCCTAAGTACTACAATATGTTGTTGCTATTCTTTGAGACAACAGCATAGATACTGTGAAGAACCAGCAACCAGTACAAGCCTTTTTGACATTAGCTTGGTACAGCTTTCTTTGGATGTGTTCACACGTGTAGTTCAGTTGTCTTGGTTCATTTCGTCCAGACAAAAAAAGAAAATCATGCAATCCTGTCACCCAGCATACACATTGTCATTTTTAAGACACAATCTAAAACAACAAAACCTTGATGTTTTTCCTGTCTAATTTACTGAACATCGAATATGTTTGTTGTGTGTGTAGATACTGTATATATGTATTTATAAAGGGGTGGTCCACTACGATATCATATTTTAAACTTTAGTTGATGTTTAATGAAGCTGTGTGAACATAAACAACATCTATGAATGTAATATGCTCAAAGTTCAATGTAAAGTGAGACATTGGCTTTTACAGAATTAGCAAACCCTACAGCGAACAAAGTTTGGGGACTACAAAAAAAATACATCCGGGCTAGTGAGATCAAACTATATTCAGGCTCAAACTGATACAGCTAACAGCTCTGATGTGGTGAATCATAGCACATTATGTTAGCTGACCAATCAGAGCCTCCTGAGGGCGGGCCTTTCGGGGGAACTAGGAAATATCGTTTTCGTGTCAGCTGAGTAGCTGCACATAATCAAAGTAAGATATATGAAAAAATAACATGATTTTTTTACAAATGAAGCATGAGCACACATTGCTTTGCTTCTTATATACACAACCAAACCTTAAAAATACCCCCTGGACCACCCCTTTAATCAGCTGAACACTCCCTAAAATGTGTTTTTTAAACCACACTGGAATAGGTGCTAAATTTTAAATCAAACAAAGACCCATCTTTTAGTAGTTTGAAGTGCATCAGAGTTCACATTTATTCAAACAAACCTGATGGCAATCGAAACAGAATTAAACCAAACTTGCCAAGTGTGAACGCATCCTTAAAGTGGTTCGAATGCTATATTATGCAATTTTTGGGGGTTTGGTTTAGTTTTCAGTAATGAATCCTGTCAAACAACAAAGCACCTATAGTCAAGCTAATTTGTTTTCATATTAGACAGTGGAAATACCATTAAAATATAGCCAGCATGTAAATAATTCTTAGTGTTTTATGGATGTATTTCTTTACATTTTCTTATATCTCAGAAGCAGGAGTATGGAGTCAATCTAGGGCTTCTTTCTTTCACAAATTAAAGTTTTGCAAACAAAATAGGATGTATTGAACAAAAAAATAAAATAAACATAAATCTCCAAAAATCGCAAAGCAAAAATGTATTTTTGAGAAATAAAAAAATAAATTTGCTAACAAAAATAAAGAACCGCAAAGGGAAAATTAAGTCTTGAGAAATAAGAATGAAATTTGCAAACAAATAAACTGCAAATAAAAATCAAGCAGAATGTGTAATGTCTGCATATATTTACTGCCTGCTATTTACAAGTTTCTTTGATTCCGCCCCTTGTCAAATCAGGGCCACAAAGTGAAACGCACAGAAACGTGAAGTGCAAAGTAAAAACAGCAAACTCATGGTTTACTAAAAAGCTAATTGAAATGAGCATTGCAATCTTTTTTAAGGCAATGCTATCAAAAATATTTTGCAAATATATAGGTTTTTTTT